>NC_063191.1:22733952-23021452 GCF_017589495.1 Alosa alosa
TATAGACATTTTTCTGTTAACTAGTTTATATAATGCATTTTTCATTTATTTGCATACATATTCCTTTGGGTCTATGAGCACAAAAAGTGAAAGCTGTTTTTATATGGCCATTTCTGGCAAAAAGACAGAATGTAGAAAAATTGAGATGTAGAACATTAGAGGGAATGTTTTGTGTACCACCATCATTATTTTCCATCTATTCTGAATGGTGCTAAGCACATTTTTCAAACCAGGTTTTTCTGTCTCACTTCAAACTTACCAGTTGTTGGCAATCACGTAATGGCCCAAGACATACCATATGGTATGTGTCTTTGTCGAATTTAGTTTCTCAGGCCATGAATTGCCTAAAGAAGACCTCACAGGAGGTGTGGGCCGGTCCGACTGGACCATTAGAGACACCGCTGGAGCTCTCTCCCCCCGAGACAGTGCTGGCAGAACCTGTCATGGCAGAGTCCCCTCACCCATAAATCTTCACACACGCCAACCTTGCACTACACAGTCTACTGGAATTAAGCCTGGGAAACCAGAATCTTGGGCTTGAGGAAGGAGATCTAAATCTAATCAATAAATGGTGAGATGCATTTCACGGCCTATTCATTACGCAGCTCAAACAGTCGGGTGTGTTGCTTTCATGGCAACTCGACAATATGATTTGATTCATTTCTGAAATAAATTGAGACAATGAGAGAGCCAGGAGGGGTAATTATTGTTTTGCGGAGAGTTGGGCTTGCGTTTGCCACCCCCGCTGAGTGGGATGCAAATGGAGTGTTTACTGACTGCAGGTTTCCAGGCTCTTTACACACTGGGTAAATATTCCTCCCATCACAGGATGCTCACGGCTCTTCATCTTTGCAGATTTATTGCTCCACCATGTCTGACTTGCACATTTGTGTTTGTTTTTGCCTTGACTATAGATCACACAGGAGGCCAGAGGTTGTGTCGTACAGAGAAAATCATGTTTATTATCTGTGTCATCAGAGAAATGGTTTATGCATGTTTCAGGGTATAAAAGGTTGTAGGTGCAAGTGTCTGAAATCACAGAGACTTAAAACAAATGTTTGTCAGTAATAAGAAGGCAGGTTGGTTACTAAAGACACATCTGTTTGCAAAATCTGCTCTTTATACATAAGTTGCCTCTGACACAAAGGCTCAATACATAAAACAGTATAAGGTGTAATAAAGAAGTATGGAGTAAGGTGTAACAAAGAAGTAAAACATTTTTAAACTAAGCTTTCATTAATTTTGTACTGCATGCAGTGCTACAGTTGGCTTTTAAGCATTTCATTTCAAAGGGTGTATTTAATAATACTTCATTATTATGGTACCTTCAATAATGTTGTATAGTGAAAAAGCATGAGGGCCTAAAACCACAGGACCTTCCGTTGCTCTTGTGAAATTGCAATTTGAAAGAACTCCAGAGTAACTAACAGATATAGCTGCAGCTATTCAGTGCTTTATTACTATCAAAAGGACAAAAGCCTGTTTCAGAACCTTGTGTACCACTGCCTATTTCACTCTCCAATTTGGGTCTGTCCTTAAGGACTCTGTCCACAGTCCTAGGCTGGTGTTGGCATTCCTGGACTGTGAGTCCTCTGAAAGTGGATTAAACTAATGCATCTGTCTTCTCCCTGCAGTGGGCAAAATTTACTGGTATGATCCACATCCATCCTTTTCTGTGGCACACTCCCATTTCTCATGCTGTCTCATGTTTTCTTTCCCTTCACAGCAAGGTTACATAAGGTCACTTAAAGAAATATGTCAAATGACTGAGCTGTTTTTTTTTTCTTGCACATATGTTACACAAGATGCCTTGTGGGACCTTTTTCTTCTGTGCAACATAACTGCCTTTTGTCTACCATCATGGCTTATTCCCACACTGAATAGAACAAAGCCATGATTTATGACATGCACAGATTTATAGACCTTTTTCTAATCACACAGAGTGGATAATATCTCAAGTCATGGTCCTTTTATTATTTTGAAGTAAGGTGTATAACAAAGAGCTAAACACAAGCTTTTATGACATTCACCTTGTTTGGGCTCCAGACACGTTCTGTGTCATCTGCTGCATCTGTGTTTCCTTTCTTATACGAAAACAAAATATTGGTAATGGTAACTAAGTAAAGCTTTTTGAACATATATAAAAAATAATTTCAAGATGCCCTCCAGTTATTGATTAACCCCATAAAACTCATCTTAGTTCCTGAAAGATACATGCCCTACCCTCTGTTTGATGTCTAGTAATAATCGTGGGTATCATCCCCAAAGTGGTGGAGAAATCCCCTAAGAGGGGAAAGCAAATGTAAGTTAATGGAGGAAGTAAAGACCTTAAAGGCAAACTATGCAGGTTTTTTAGCTTACTTTACCTTAACTTCGCAGCTTTGGAGTCATTGGAATGGTTATATGACTTTTTCTGTGGTGAATGGTGGCCGTCTCGCTTCCCCCTAGCGTCTGTGAGCGGAAAAAACAGTCTTGCAACTTCCGCCGGACTCAGACACAGAAGGTTTTGTGGTCTTGTGATGTAACAAATTGCTTTACTGCACTACACACATACACGCCAGGCACTGGCTAGAACAAGGTAGCGATGAAGTTTCTCAGACATTCGTCATGGCAGAGCCAGTGAAAAGAAACAGAAAGACCAAAACTG
This sequence comes from Alosa alosa, assembly GCF_017589495.1. NCBI lineage: Eukaryota > Metazoa > Chordata > Actinopteri > Clupeiformes > Clupeidae > Alosa > Alosa alosa. The sequence continues at coordinate 22,736,600 of NC_063191.1, forward strand.
CATAGGGGGGCTTTAACAAAATAAAATCTTTAAAGCTACATTCTGTAATTTCATGGGTTAATTCTTGGGGGAAATTCTCCAATCTAGCGGTGAGATGGCATATTGCAACATCTGGATGCAACACGATTTACTAGCTATGGAAGCCGCACCATAAATGTCCTAGAGAAACACGTGACTCTGACTGGAAATCAAACAGGTGTCTCTGATTGTGGCAAGTGTTGCTGTCACAGAGATTGTTAAGGCGGAGCAAGATATTTCATCAGGAGTCACTTCCGGGAACCTGGATCGCACGAGGAGAGGCAGCGCCTTTGCAGAGCAGAGGCAGCGACTGCTCCATTGAAGTCTATGGGCATAGCTCAGAATTTCACCACATATGAGGTCTTGGTTCTATAGAAGAGTTCTAGAGAGGAATGTGAATTTTGGGCACGTTTTCATGATCCTCAAACCCTTCTGAACATTTCAGGTACATTTTTAGCATTTTTGAGCCTTCCAGTCTGGAGGAAATCGACCTTATATCAGGTGTGCGCCAGTTATTTGTGCTGCTGCTGTTGGCCTGTTGCAACGTACGCTCATCAATACGTCATCGATACGCCTCTTTATGCAGACAGGATTCAATCCCCATTACGCGCCCATAGACATGAACTACGACGAAGTATCTTGCTCCGCCTTAACAATCTTTGGCGGTCACTCCCCCATAGACAATAAACGTGTTGTAAGATAGCTAATTCTGGCATGTTAGCTTATTTAATGCGTAAAGCTAAATGTGCAGATGTGTTTCAGAAATTATCTGAAAAACTCCATCATCCAGGCCCTTCAGGGAGATCCTAGTCTGGAACCGCATAATTCACTAACATTTCCATCAGTTACCAGTGAGGACAGGCCAATCAGCGACGAGAGGAGATGGCACTATAGTTCTGAAATCAAAACTGACTGTGGTAAACGGTAGGCTAGTAGCAATGCCTGCAAACATCAAAAATTGCATATGGAAGAATGTGTAAATTTATGCACAGCAAAGGTAGGCTTACATTGTTTTCTGACTGCCGATGCTCCTTATTGTCAGTCTGTAAAGTTTAGGCGAAGTAGGACGGAAGTAACGTAAGGAATCCTTGATCAATGTGGACCAATGATTTCAAAGTCAATGCAAGTCTATGCCCATCACAACGGTAGTGTTGGAAGTGTTTCTTAATCGCGAGTCCGCAGACTCAAGTGAATGAGTATGGTTTTAACCAGGCTATTTGGTTGGCAGTGTCGGAAGTGGAATTTCAATGTTGAATTTGACACAAACGTTAGCCCCTCATGGTGTTATTTCGGTCATGGTAGATTTTGTAACACATTAAAAACACCTACTGGACTTTTTGTGGATAAAAAGTTGACTTTTGCTGGAGTGGGTCTTAGAACACTTGGAATTTGAATAAATATGAAAACTTTACTTAATATTTTAAACATATTCTACTCTTCAGCATTGGCCTAAAATGTGTCTGGCATCTCCACACAGGATGAGTAGTAAACGAGCCCTGTATGTGTGGGTGTTAATCCCACACCATCGTTTTTGAGGCTCATGCCGAGTAAACAGTGCCAACATGGAGCACTGACCCCATCTGCACTCTTCCTATGACTGTGAATGAGGCGCTTTGAAAAGGAAATGATGAACTGAAGCCCCTCATCAGGTCCCTGGTGTTTCACAGATAACTGGCTCGCGCAGTGCCAACTCAGACCCAGCGCTACCGACATGAGGGAGAGCCAGGGGAGCCTCCTTTGACAGAAATGCAATTTCCATTCCACTGTGGCCTTAGAGCAATCAGTATTAGTCATGTGACTTCTATTGCTAGTGCTCTTCGCCCATTTATTCATGTTCACTGCGAAAAAAAAAGAGCCAAAAAAAGAAAAAAAAAACCATGAAGGCATGAGACTGTCAATAACGTATTTTACATCTAATATATTATGTTGTTTAATACAAAGACAGCTGATGAAAAATGGATTGCATGGGTTTGCCATGAAATTCTAAGTAAGTGATTTGTAAAGGATTTAAGGTTGTGCTGGATGTCGTGGCGAGAGGGAGCCCTGCACTTTGCCTTTGATCTGGTGCTGTCAGGCACTATTACAGCCACCACACACAGGTTTAAAAAGGTCACACTTCAAGGCATATCCATTTGGACAGATGCACTGCAACATATGCCAGCAAAGCCATGTCTACTTTGGCACAGTTGGCAGGAGTTAAATCTTGGCTCAGGTCTGTTTTCAAACAAATAAGAAGTAGCCTAGGCAGAGCTAAAGTCAAACCACCATGCACCATCCACAGTAAACAAGGTCGGTCATAGATTAAAAGACAGGTTCCCAGTTAGCTCTAATCCGAGATACACAGTATATGGTATATTCCTGGTCTGTTAAAGGAGAAATCTGGTGGGTTTTCACATATAGTAGATCGGTACAAAAAGAAATGAAAACAATAGGTTTTTACCTAGCTGGAGTTGCTACAGCCAGCAGCTAACACAGCCAGGCAGCTACAGAGCTACACTCAAGTCAAGTCAAGTCGGCTTTTATTGTCAATTTCTTTACTCTGGGGGCATGTCCATGAGCTCCCATTTACATGCCCACAGAGTGTAGCGCTATAGCTGCCTGGCTGCATTAGAGCTCGAGCTAGGTAAAACTGATTTCGTTTTTTTTTCGTCCCGACAGTACTCGGTGACCTCGAGAAGCTGAGATCTATGTGAAAACTCGACGGATTTCTCCTTTAAGGGATATCAGTGATAAAGGCTTATGAAGATATTTCACATACCACTTGCTTCTGATCTTTGATAAGATGAGGCTCACTGGAAGATTGCCATCTATCCTATTAATTTAGCTTCAATGTCACAAACTTATCAATCTTAATGTTTTTATCTAAAAATCACATTTTGATACCTATTGGTATCACATTTTGGTACTTTACCATCTCTGATGCCAAAACTCAAAATAACTGTTTCTTTTTAATGGGCTGCAAAAGTATCAGCTGCCAGGTTAAATGCTTCTGAATATTCTGGAGGCCTGGTCAGATTATGGCAGGGGCTGTATACCACAGCACGCCACATCCATCATGCCCTGTGCCAACTTGGCATGCTGTTGTTCTCTGTCTTTTATAAAGTGCAGTGTCATGCCTTCCTGAAGGACAACAAAGTCAGTAGGCTCTTTTCTCTCCAAGCATGCATGTCAAACTCTCAGTAACAAGCCTCTCCCGCAGCAATGCTCGCACATCAGTGCTGTCAGTGATTACGGAGTCATGGCTAACAATGACTGATCAGACTTTCATCAAGTGCCTCAGGTAGACTGACAAATTGTGAATGGGGTTCATTCTGCTTGCACTACAAAGGCTTAATCTGTGGTTCTATGTCTTGATTGCAATGCTATTGTTCGCGGTAAAGATAGTCGGGTGCTTGAAGTGCATTGAGTCATTTGTCCTACAATTACCATCTCGCTGTAATACCCATTGTTATTCAAATTCAAAATTATTACATTCAACATTTTATTACAATCTCTTCTTGTATTCAAATGAATTGTGAGTGTATCCGATCTATGACACCACTAACACAGTCATTTATTCTTCATTTGTGAATTACTATAAATTTGAGCCTCTGTCATTACTTTTCCCTTGATTTCCTAAACTGGAATGACAGTCTCATTACTGGACTTTGGCCTCAGACACATTAACTGTGAAGCATTCTTCATTTTCCCAGCATTGGCTACACCACATTTGGGACCTAAGCTATGCTGTGCTGAGATGATTCAAATCTATGACCTCTAATGTTAACAATCGTTTTAAACCCAGTCCTTGTTTTCTTCCAGAGAGAAATTATTGTTTTGTTATCTTGGTCTGAAGGGATTTGGGATCAATCATTCAATGCTTTGGGCATGAATTGTAATGACAGTTGTTTTTGCTGTTTTGGGCCTTTTATTAGACAGGACCGTGAAGATTGGGAAAGCGCGTGGGGTTGAGAAAGTCTCGTCTATACTCTTCCAAAGCAGAAATGCAAAATAAATTCTGAAATACATTCTGAATTCTGGACTCTGCATGTTTTGATATCTCACAGTGGGTACATATAATATAACCAATTAATTGAACTGGTCCTCCTTATCAAGTTACACTGACTCAAGTATAGCATTCCCTTGTGAACATTTGGTAATTACTTTATATTTCGTTCATTGTGTGGCAACAAAGTAACATCCTGGGGTCTTTATTGTTCTCAGCAGTGACCTTGGCAAGCGTGGAAATGCTGCAGTGGCAAGTGGAATTAGAATTCTGGGTGCATTACGGTGCTATTTCTCTTGCATTTTTGAGAGCCCATGAATAAAAGAATACATGCAGTATCAAATAATAGCACATGGAACAATGCGGAGGCAGTTGCAATTTTTCACAAGTTCTCAGGACAGAATCAATGACCTTAGATGGTATTCTCTGATGTGGGAAGGACACAGAGACGAAAATAGAAACAGGCTTTCTCAGAGAGCTGTCACACAGCGCGGATGCGGTGGGATTCATGAGGTTCATAAGTGCCAGATTCTTTTGATGTGACATCAGCTGTCAATATATGGGCTATTGTCATGGAGCTTTTATTCGCTGGCATATATTTCAAGCTGATTTATGAAATAAGCCAGGGGGACTTTCTAAAACTACGCTTGTGAGGTCTCAACCAGTTTAGAAAGTGACCGTTGAAGAGACAGATAATTAAAACCTGATTTGTCCTTGAGCTTTGTATATGAGAAGAGTTTGATTTGAATCTTCATTATGCCATGAACAGTAATCCAAGCTTGTCTCAGATCCACCTATACAGGGGATCTCTCTATAACTGTCGCATTCACTGCCTGTACAGTGTAAATCAAATTCGACTGAGCACACAGCGCACAGACTCTTGTCTAGCTGATGTCAGTTCTTCCTCTTAGCATCCCAACTGGCTTGACAATAACATTTGTGGTATTAAAAGACAAGTTCAGTGGACCACTGGCACCAATAAACCTGATGATTCAGTGCTTTGCTCTGACATGGAGACTGGCCATGCAGTTTGGATAAGGGCTAATCCTGCAGACACCGGCGGGTAACTTGATACAAATTTGGCACGCAACATGGAATTGTTACCGTCATGCCCAAATGTCCTCCATCATGCAAGAATTGTTACAGTGACTATGAATGTGAGAGACACTGTTAGGCCTGTCAGGATAGGGGTTTTTTTGCTGGATGATACAGTATATTACAGATTATATTATTGTTACATTTTATGTGTTTACTGCCAACAGATTTAGGTAAAATGATTTGTTTCATTTGCAAACATGAAAGTGTATTGATTCCAGATGACTAAACTTGAAATTAACAGAAAAATTAGTGCTGGTATTATCACCTTTGCTGCAATTACTTTTTGTTTTGCTTTGACTGCTATATTGCACTTTTGCAATCACAAAGCTTGATGTCTTTTCTATTCAGCAATGTCAAGTACCCTTCTATAAGCATTTGAATGTCTCTGTGCGTTAAAGTGCTTTCTTTTTCCACAGACAATTGTGCAATTGTAGGGCCATAAACACTTGAAATTACTGGCACCCCTGTGATGCATGAAGAAATGCCGGCCTCCCCTACTTTCCCTCAGTCTATCATCTGCTGTCTCCTCTTTTCACTGGTCTCAGATGAAGCAATTTCAGAACTGTCATTTCTTCCAACGCCTGTCCGGTTTCAATGGGTGTTTTGATTGAATAGACTTTAAAGATCAACTGAAAATGTTCCATTACCCATTATGCTCTTTAGAACTCTTGAATAATGAAATTTCCACATCTGTAGTCCTAACACACTCATTGCTCTGAGAAATGAGAAACATATTAATGTGAGATCTAACATTTCCGAATTCTCTTTCTGAATTCTTTAAGAGAGGGAAATGACAAGTCACATCACTGTCAAGGGTTCTCCAGACAAAATAAACAACACAAAGCCAAAGCTCAATTCTCACATTTTTGGAAGAAAAGAAACGCTATTCCTGCCCTAAGTGCTGAAAGCAATTTGAACCGTCATACGTTACCATGTTGTTGCAGAGTGTGTTGGTAGCTCTCTACAGCATGCATTTCCAGCCCTATCTGAAGTAAAAGGCATGATGAACACTTTTCCCTCCACATACTGTATGTACATCATAATGGCATGAAGGAAAGTAAAGATAAACATGCATAACAATGATTCCTCAAAGCAGACAAATCCCCAACCCTCCCCTCTGGCGATAAAATGCCTCTGAACAAACAGGCGTAGATGCCAATTGCTGACATGATGCAAGGAGCAGGAAGTATAGGGAGCAGGAAGCCATTGTTTGGTCTTTCACTGCATTTTGTCAGGGCCTAGTATCGCATCTTTCTCTCTTCGCATTTTAGATTCTGGCCATGTTGCCACACAATAGATCATAGGGGAGCTAAATAAATGATTACAGTGCAGAGGACCCCAGGGAAGCGTGGAGATGGGGGATGGTGGCAGCTCAGAGAGAGACCACTCAGCAACCTTGTGTGCTCCTGTATAGATTCCCTCACACATCCAGGACTGTCCCAGTGGGTATTTTACAGTTCTAACCAGGAGCACAGCGAAAACCATTATGCAGCTGATTTGGCCTGTATACCAAAGAGCTGAGCTTAAAAAACTGTGGCATTGCTCAAATCAAATTTCCTTGCGGATGCCAACATGGGAAGCCATTCCTGAAGTCAGCTATTCCCTTGGCCTCTCCATTGATCAGTGATGTGTCAGTAATCAAATCATATGAAGAGAATGTGCTCAGGGAAGCAGAAAGAGTCTTGTTCTGAAGCAGGAAAACAGACAATCCAGTGTGCCAAAAAGACCCTGGCACATGAAGTGGAATTTTGCAGTGGGACACCCCCCGCAGGATTGTCTGGAAGAAATGCAAAGCTGGTGGTTTTTTAAGAGAATGCTGCAGGCCACAGTAAAGAATATCCTGTAAGCAGTTATTTATCCCACTGTTGTGGCATAAAGCTGCCTTTACTGGAACGTCTGTGGCATAATCACAGCAGTATATTCCTCTCCTTTTGTTTACATTCTGCATCTGTTTGTTTACAGATGAAGTCTAAAGAAGACTAAACAATGTGTTTGGTGGCCAATTTTTATTTTTCATCAAAGTCATTTTGTAATGTTTTTGAAAGACATGCTGTTTCCTATGGTGGGCAGACAAAACAAAAAAGAACATGTATTCAGTCCGTCTCAATACCAAAAAAGATTACTATGGTACTACACTGACAACAATAACCCTATGGATTTACTTAATTGTGATGTGGACATGTTGCATGAATGAATGACATATCTAAAATGAATGCAGCCTTTCTTGTTGATTCAAAATTGGATTCGTGCTGTGGTGACAAGTTTACATGAAATATACTGTACATGTCACCTCAATGTTATTGTGTTATACAGGCTGAGGCATGTACTGAGAGGGCATTTAGATGCTGCAATTAATATTACAGCAGAGTAAGTGCTAATGGAGGTTGATTTTGCAAAGTCACTGCTTCTTGAGATGAAACGTTGTGCCACATTTTTCTAAACCATTCGGTCATGTTTCAAGCATGTGATAAGGAACCACTGGTATCTTGTGCATGCTCAATACCTAATGCACTCATGATTAGCAAGCATGGCTCATCTCAAAGCAAAACATTACATACAACCCAGGTCCAAAATTCTACTGGTCTGTAAGCATAGCTAACATAAAAAAAAATATGTAAAAACGTATGGCAGCACTGACAGCTGCTTGTTTATCTCAGTGTTCTTGTAAAGGCTTATGGGAAAACATACGATTCAGAGGTTCACATTCATCTTCTTATATAATTCTGTTGGAAAAATGTATTACTGTGACAAAATATTTTAGTTCAATATAACTAGTTTGTGTAATCCCATGTTTTGTGATTTAGTAACTATGATCAAGCCCTCTTTTCATTTTTGCAGTGTATATGCGTAGCTTACATGATTCAATCAGATTTCATGAATGCTCAATTTGAATGACTATTAGAACATAATAAGGTTGTGTTTCATACAGAACTAAACTGGGTCATGTGTTTGTAACGTAATCTCGTTTGATAACTTGGACAGCCCTCACTTTCCCTTTGTCAAAGTGTAGAGAGGCTGGACTGAATTGAACTGAACTGAAACTGAATTATATTTTGCAATAGGATATGACGTGGTGTAATCGCTAGTTGCTATCAAAATGGCTGTTGCAGATGTCAATAGATGTTTAGTCATGCCAGTGTATGTGTTCCTGTTATGGTGATAGAGAAAATGTATGGACAGCTGTGATTGGCTTGAAAGTCTTTCTTTCAGTCGTTGAATACATGTGAATTAAACCCTGTATTCTGTGATAGCAACACTGCTCATGTCGTAAATATCCAACTAATATGCAGGGATTTGATAAGCAAACCATACAAGCTTGATGATGGGAAAAGGGTTTGGAAAGAAAATAACTTCAGTCTGCTGAATTAAAACTGTTGTTGAAGCAACAGCAGTCATTGGTAATTACTGGTCATTCACCTTTTTCTGCTTAAACAGACAGGGTAAACTATTTTCATGCAAACCCAGATCATTTGGCTGTTTGTGGTCCGTGATGCATATTGTGGAGGCCCTGCCTCAGGGTTTGTTTTGGTTTGCACGCTTTGTGTGCAGGATGAAACTTTTTCAAAAATAGCTAAATGTTTTTCTACCTTATTGTTTGCAAGGATTCCTTAGCATTCCTCATACATTATCAGTGATACACATATTTCTCATCTGCTTTTATGCCATAGTGCTTTTTTGTTTGAAATACTAGAAATACTATAGGCCTATTTTGTTTATGGACAATGGTCTGTCTTCTATTTGATACAAGGAGTAAATACAAATATAGCCAGGCTCATGCTGTGTATGACACTGCACAAGTAAATTGTTGATTTATTTCCTTGCATTACAGATTCCATGTTGAAAACAGTGTTCCACTGTATTATGAGCAGAATTACTCACCCGGGCCCCAGAGGACTCCATTCAGGCCATTTTACACTAATGGGCAAAATGGTTGAGGGACAGAAAATGGATGAAACCATTTCATGCAAAATGCACCACATCTATATTGATTTCATTCAGCGTCCAAATGCTGAAGACGCAGAGGGAGAAAAGCTGTGAGGTGTGTGTGTGTGTGTGGGGGTGTCTGGGAGACTGAAACACTTTGTCACTGATCGTGCCTTTTTAGATGTGTGTGTGTCAGGGGTTTTTGGAGTGTGAAAAGCATTCTCACCTGTGTCCTAAAAAAATCACTCAATTCTCTCCATCTCCAGTTCCCATCTCCCCGTATCTCTGCACTCCGCACAAACGAGACACACAGCTTAGTTCTTTATGACCTTAGAAAACGGACCGCCACAGAGTCCATACCACTTAAATTAAACTATCAGAGCAGGTGCAAAAATGGTCAGATAACGATAATGACCAGTAATTCAGTAAGCAGGTAAATATATGACTGTCTGCTATGTCTTTAAGCACCCAATTCTTCTAACTAATTATTAAAAATGACCAGATCCCACCATTTCCCACCTCCTCCATATGGGCCAACTAATTCAGATGAAGACAGGGGTGCTTTATTTCAGAGTTGCATGGTCTCTAAGCATTGTTGGTTTGTAATTAGACTGACCTTTCTGATTTCTGCTAATTAAAGCAGACTCTTGGCAGACGTTGCTGGGGTGTGACTTCCATGGTGAATGGTGCCGTGTGCAGTGCATGTTATTATGTATTTACACAGACTCATCGGAAATAAAAGAACTGCAGCTATGATTTATGGTTTATGATCATCAAACAATGTGTGCAAAATAAAAGGTTTTGTGTAAAACTGTTGAAATTCGATATTACATTCCTTAAGTGGATTCTTTAGTGGCGGAACATGCCTCCGTTCTGTTCTGATGATATCATCACATAGTTTACTCAGCAGATGACTCATTATATTACAGGTCTTAAACTTTCTCCTGGGAATTGACTAATATGAACTGTTATATACTTAACAGTTGTATAGGCTAATGTAAAATCATTTTGACCAGATTTTCTTTTGCCACCAGATAGGCTATGTTGTGTGTTTTTAGTTGTTTTGTTTTGGAATACATTGGTTATAAGGAGGGAAAGATAGAGGCTGCTATATTTAAACTACTTGCTGTAGATGGTAGATGGTTCACTTATGATGATGTTTTTCCAAGACAAGCTTTGTTTTTTTTTAGATACAAATGTGAGTTAAACATACCCTTGTTAGTATGTGGGAATTAGATGTATCATCTCAGAGACGAACAATGGGAGCAATCCTCTCCTCTCAGAAGTTTGCAGAGGATCTGAGAGAACATAATCAATTTGTATATTGAATATTAATAAAATACCCACGTTTGGCACAGTGATAATGTTTTGGTACACCAAAAATATCAAAATGGTACACCAAAAATGGTACACCAAAAATATATAGAATACATAAGTTGTTTTGGATGGACAAAAAAATTGCATATGGCATGGCATATGGGGTGCTGCAGCAGTATTTGAAGCATAAATGTATTGATTGGGCAGAGCAGAGCAAATCAGAGGGTTTGAAGAATGATGGAGGTTATTTCATTCAGAGGATATTACAGTACACTCTTTCCAGAAATATAAATGGGTGAAAATGGGTGGCTGTTTCAATGAACAGTCATTTTTCTTTCTGGAGAAAAGCATGTTGTATTGAATGAGTCTGAGGTGTCAGAGAGGGGAGATGGAGGCATGATACCTTATCACCTGTCATCCATCTGCAGGCATAATCATTTTACTGCTCTGGAAGACTTCCGTACAATTACAAATGATACTGTTACATGCTGGCTCAAAAATGAAACATAGAGGGGAGGCCACACGCAGATAATAAGTAAATAAAGTATATTTATTAAAGAATATTGTAGCGAAGATTAAGAAAGTCAGTATAATGAAGTGTAAAATAAGAATGTAGTCAGTCAGTGTCTAGGGGTATGTACAGCGAAACGGATACAACAAAAGCCAACGTTGGAAGAGGAGAGGAGAGCCCTCAGCATGGGGAGAGCAGGCTTCTTATCCCCACGCCAACCAAGGGTGATCTCACACACCTGGGCCCTAGTCACCTGCAACAGAGAGAGGGAGAGACAGAGCACAGGCACTGAAGTGGGCGGGGCCAAAATAGACTCACCAGGGTTGTAACAATACTCATAGAGAGAATGCAAAACAGACGTTTTTAAATGCCCTGTGTATTCATGCAACTACATATTTTGCAGAATCATTGCTTTCAAAACCACATTATGTGTTATTCTCATGGGTGTGTCATCCATTTTGGATGTAGCTGCCTTTCCCTCATCCCCTGTTTGGTCTTGGGGATATTGTAATGTTGGTTCTGACTCTGAATCTGGGTCACTCTGTGATGGTACAGTACAGTCATCAGGTCATGCTTGTCACGCTTAATCAGTGGCAATATGTATTTTCAGGGTCTCAAACTTCATGTAAAATTACTGATGAAAGTTGAAAAGAGTCTGATAAGAGGCAACAAACACCCCTCAGAAGTAAGCATCATGTCTCTCCCTTCCTAGAGGCTCAAATATGTGTACTTTTCCATGGATCCACAGACTGTGCAATATCCAAAAATGTCCAACCAAACATTTTATTTATCTATTTTCAGGGCATGAAGTATGATGTACTGTATGTACAATATTCTGTTCTGATTAAAGAAAGAGAAACAAAGTATAATTCATTTTTCAATTATAATATTGTAATATGATTGCAACCTTAAAGGAAAATACACTAGACTCATTGACCTGCAACCTTTATACAGAACAAATAAAATTTCAGAAAACAAAACTATAAACATGAAAAAAAAAATACAAACGCCGATCCTGGCAGAAAGGGTAAGTAACGACACAAAGGAAGTGCTGTTAACCTGTCAATCAAACTGTGTGCTGTTTGGGGCCGTATTTGTTGAACGATGCTGGCAAGCTGCCTTGTTTGGTTCCCTAACACACGCCACCATCTTGCCTGACGAGTAGGGTCCAGATGTCAAAAATAATGTATTTTCCTGATCAAAACCACTGGGTATCAACAGGCCATTTTATTGTAGCAACAAGCAAAAAGTAAAAAAATAGCCAGAAACCTTTAGAACAAGTTTAGATCCAGACATTGTGATCGTTTCCTTGTCATGTCATGACTCTAATTGTGCTTTTACTTTAGTCGGCACATTATAGCCTTTTCTCTAACTGGCAAGTAGGTTCAAGTTCTATTTTTCTCAGCATGTTATTTATACCAAGATATATGATTAGGAGACATGCTGACACAGTCACACACTGAATAGACATGTATTTTCAGTCTTGTTTGCAGAGCATGGAAAGTAGCTTGTTGATAATTGCTGTTTTGAAGAAAAAAGTTGCTAAAGGGTCTGAAAAGTACATACATCTACTGTAGCAACAAAGTCACTGCCTTGGCAACTCTGCACAGCATGCTGTTTGATTGCCAGGTCAACAGGAAGCACTGTGTCTAGTTACCCTTTACATCACAGTTGGCACATGTATTTGTTTCTTTTTTTCAGGTTGACAAGCTCGTTAAAATGTTGTTATTATGTGTTATTTTTTTATTTTTACTTGTAGTTTTGTTTTGTAAATGCTATATTGTTCTACCCATGACTACTCGTGTTTTTCATCTTGTAAATTTGTCATATTTGTTTTTAATAATAACATTTAACAATAACAATAATTTGCTTTCAAAAATGATTGAATGGCCATATGGACGTCAAAAAGAGTGATTGCATTATTTTGCCTTAAAGGTGCAAGGTGAAGGTTTGTTTTAGTTTAAAACAATCAAACATTCAAAATGACCATGCAAACCAGCAAGTGCCAGACTGTCATGTAATGTCACTTTGCAAATCAATGTAAAAGTGCTATGTTGCTGCATATAAAACCATTTGAATCCTACAGAACTGCACAGAGCAACTTTAATGATGGGCCTATGACATTGATATTCACATCTGATGACAAGATGGAAAGAAATGTCAGTACTCATGCAGAAATGTTGTTTATGGTTTGAAGATTAAGTACAAGATGCAAGGGTGTTAATTTCTTGAAATAATGTCAGATGTATCAGCAGCGTGAGATCAGTGTGCTCTGGCAGTGTCAGGTTGGAGGAGGTGATGGCAGGGCACGGATGTGACAGAGGTGATCTCTGCGTGTTAATCTGACAGGGACGGTGGAGAGAGAGTGGGGCTGATTGACGGGCAGAGGTGTGTTTAGTGGGAGACCTACAGACGAGAGTCTGGCCCTGTTCACATGCAAGTCAGGTACAGTGCTCCATCTTACCGCCTGTCAGCAAGGACAAGCCAAAGCGTTCCAACATTTGACACTTGCGTTTCCCCATTTATCAGCCTTCCTGACAAACGCAATCTAAAGAAAGCAAGGACATTTCAAAACATTTCTTTCTGGACCTGTAGTGATGTTTGTGTTCTCTTTAGAGACGGAAAGAAGCAGTTGTCGGTGGTGCTGAAAATGTGAAAACCCCTTATCACACCAGGGATCAGAGAATTCATAAACCAAATTGTCAATTACTTGAAAACTACAGCAGCAGCCACACTAATTCAGTTTAATTTAGTGAATATAACAATGTGTTTCAGCATTTCATTAAGCATTGTTCTTTTTCATAACTGTCCATTAAAATCAGTTTTCAATCCAATGAAGCATTTAGTTGGCTACAGGAATGGTTTCAGCCAGTTTGAAACAGGAACACTAATTTCAAGGTCTGTCAAATGATCTCTCGACTCCCACATTCTGTCTAGTTATCTATGACAGAGCACCATGCTGTGCTAAAAGGATTATCCTCTCTGTGTATCTTGTTTTGCATTGACAGATAATGCCTTAATGAGCTTAAAATTCTAGTGTTAGGATGTGAGGGAATAGGAAACATAGGTCAAACTAGGTTTAATATTAATACATCATATATTAACTAGAAAAGCAATTCCTGAAGGAAATACAGTGCATGAAAATGCAAAAAATATGATGTAAAATATCATACAGAGTAAAAACAAATAATGCAGATATAGTGTTGCTAGGGTACATATGTTGGTTGTTATGCCAAATTAAGTGGTTGCTATGCTGGTTGCTTAGGTAATCCTGTTGGTTGCTATGGTGGTTGCTAGGTGGAAGTTGTGGTGGTTGCTAGGCTGCTGCCTGGGTATTTGACATGGTTGCTAGGCTGTTGCTAGGGTTCTTTAAGTGGTTGCTAGGCTGTTGCTAGGTTAGTTGTGGTGGTTGCTATGCTGGTTGCTAGGTTAAACTCATTGGTTGTTATATTGGTTGCTAGGTTGCAACTGTGGAAGTGGTTGCTAGGCTGTTGCTAGGGTACTTGAGGTGGTTGCTATATTGGATGCTAGGTAGATGAGGTTTAAAGGGAAACTTGGCAGGATTTCCCCCTCTGCTGGAGAAATTGTACATTATGCTATTTCAAACTGTGGAAAAAGGTAATGATAAAGCACATGGACTTTACAAGCTAGCAAAACGGTTAGCATAAGTTCGGTAGACAATGTGGATGTTACAAGGTAAGAAACACGATTTAAAACAAGTTTCTTGTTTCTCACTTCTCTTTCCGGGACGGTAGTCTCAATGTTGCAAGGTTGGTTTTCCGCCTGGGGACGCTAGGGGCAGCGGGAAAAGTCACCATTTTCACCGGAACAGGTCATTTAACCATCCAAATGATTTCTAAACTGGTTTATTACGTTGAAATAGTTGCCAAGTTCCCCTTTAATAGTTGGAATGACTGAACAGTTAAATAGGTGGATACCTTAAATGGTTAAATTATTTGCTAGGTAGATGAGGTTTAATATAGAATGACTGAACAGTTAAATAGGTGGATAGTTTAAATGGTTAAATTATTTGCTAGGTAGATGAGGTTTAATATATTTGGATTGACTGAACAGTTAAATAGGTGGATAGTTTAAATGGTTAAATTATTTAATAGGGAATTATTGTAGTGAGGACTTTTATTTTGAAACAGTTGTGGAAACAGTTGAACATGATGTGTATAGTCTTAAGAGAATGAGACTGTATGTTTAAAGCCTGAGAAACTGACAGTTGATGCAGGTGGCCTGGCCACCTGGCAGAAGATTCTAATTGCTGTGATGTCATAAAGGCCAATGTTAAGTCAATGGGGAAATTTTAATAATTTTTAATTAATAGTTTAAAAAGTATAAAAGTTACAAAGATGAAAAATACATAGCCCTCATGACCTAAGTAAGACCTACATAACATAGTTTGAATGAAGTTTCTACGTTAAACGGTTGAAGCTGCATTAAATGCGTTAGAAGAAGAACTAGAAAAGCATTTCCTGAAGGAAACACAGTGCATGAAAATGCAAAAAAATATGATGTAAAATATCATACAGAGTAAAAACAAACTATATTGGTTGCTAGGTAGATGAGGTTTAATATAGTTAGAATGACTGAACAGTTAAATAGGTGGATAGTTTAAATGGTTAAATTATTTGCTAGATGAGGTTTAATATAGTTGGAATGACTGAATAGTTAAATAGGTGGATAGTTTAAATGGCTACATTATTTAGGTAGATGATCACCATATGTAGAGAGTGAGGAAACACGATGAATTGAAGTAATGGCTTATTTGACAACATTACTCTAACCCGTGAAACCCCGTAAAACCCATGAAAAAAAATCAGTTACGAGGCGGAATCTCTTGGAATTTTCGTTTATGTTTTGAACGATTAATTCTAGAATAGCATATTAATAATGGGCTAGCGCGTCCTCCTATTTGGGTTGCCAAATTAGCAATGGCCAACTGTCAACAACTGTCAGTTGTAGTCATGAACGCCTACAAGAGGCAGGCAAATTTCCAAAATTAAAACAAGAAACAAATTAAGTGGACATCGGAGGAGCTTCCTGAGATGGTGACGTCTTCGTCAAACGAAGAATATCAAGTCTGACGCAGAGCTGGCCATATTTCTCCACAACAGGTACCCTATGCTAAACTTCATCTGCATGCTAACTTCAGCTACATATGTTACGTTGGTTAGAGAGGTATTTTTTGTTTTCACTGTTTCCGTAATGTGTAGCTGTGTCATGGTTGGAAAAACGTTAAAGCAGCTGCAGGTCAACTAACGTTAGCTAAGTCTTCTGGCAACCCAGAAGAGGCTGCGTCTGGTAGTCTTGAGAAAGTTCACCAGTGTTTTGATTTTGGCCAACAGAACGTTCGGTAACAATCCTACAAATCGCACCTTTAAAGCCTGAGACTAGCAGTTGATCCAGGTGGCCTGACCACCTGGCATAGGATTCTAATTGCTTAACGGCTCTATTGTGATGTCATCAGCCCATGTTAAGTCAGTGGGGAAAATTTGAACAGTTTTTAATTAATAGTTTAAAAAGTATAAAAGCTACAAAGCTGAAAAATACATAGCACTCTTGTCCTAAGTAAGACCTACGTAACATAGTTTGAATGAAGTTTCTAAGTTAAACGGTTGAAGCTGCATTAAATGCGTTAGAAGAAGAAGAAGAAGAAGCCTAGGAAGAACAGTACAGTGCATATATATATATATATATATATATATATATATATATATATATATATATATATTAAGCACAAAGATCATTATCATCTGACTGCAAAACATTAAAATCCATTTGCTAATCCTACACAGGGGTATCCACATTATTTACGCTGAAGTCTGAAGTTTTTTTTTTTTTTTTTTTTCAAAAGTTCACAAAGGCTTCTTACACAAAGACCACACAAATGTTCATGTTAACTGACAGTCTGTAATTGATTGTGCAATGTGAGATGCTGTTCTAAGCCTTAAAAGAACTTTAACAGCTTTAAAGGAAGTGTCATGTGAAATGAAAAGCCAATGCTGTTAAATAGAATCTGTCAATGGTTGCACACAAACAATATGTTGTACTTACATTCAGAGGCACAGCTGTTAGAGTTGAAATTATGTTGAAAATGTGTGAAGGTTGGTGTAACATTCTTTTGACAGTTAGAAATCAGGTGGGAGTCAGATACGGTAGATTTGTTTTACTTGGCAGGTTCGCTTTTATTCTCATTTTATCCCATCACTGTCCATCTTAAGTGCTGGTGCAGTTGATTTTCCTCACCTTATGAAGTATGGTTGGGAACACCCTGGCACAATCAACACATTCACATTCTGCCTGTGTCCTCAATGCTGTTAGTTAAGAAACTGGTATAATGTAACCGTTATAATATTATAAAGTGACAAATTGCACTGAATAGTCTATTGTTAGCAGAAATAGGATAAAGGAGGAAAAGCAGACAATCTGATTTCTGAAAATACACTTAATTTCCTTTCTCTGAGAACTGGAGAAACAAGGGACCATTTGAGTGATAATACTCTTTGGGAAAACAATTACCTGAATGACTTGACAATTTGTACACCACCCTCAGCTGCTGGCTGATGAGAATGCACTCTGGTGTACTTTAATAGTACCTATAGTGAGAAGTATGCAATTTAGAAAGATGAGTAGGAACAGAAAGTGATGGAGCAAAACTGAGTTAGTCTAGAGTAGGGATGTAACGGTATGAAAATTTAACCTCATGGTTATGGTGACCAAAATGATCACGGTTTTCGGTATTATCACGGTATTGTATACAAGTGTGTTCAATATGTTCAGAAAGCACTGATACAAGCTGACATACAGTATTTTCAAAAAGTTTCCCTTTCACTTTTTTCTTGGTCATGTTTAATTGGCTATGTGTTTATAGCTTACCGGTAACTTACCCTACCATAACTTGGAGTTTGCGATTTCTGTTATTTGGATCTAAGCGTTCGAAATAAAACTTTAGGCTACTGTATTCTCCTGATAACGTGAGTGGAATGGATTTAATGTGGACGAGAACATAAAAAGACGCAGAGTGGCTACATGATACAGTGCACATTTTGCAGTGAAAATGTTTTAAAATCAGGTGTAGCCTAATCCAAATCATAGTTAAAACCATCAATTAGACAACAGAATCAGTATGGTACAAGTTTTGTTTCATTGTACCAGGCCTACTGTATGTCAAAAGCAGGCTCGGATGAAGCTGGGAAGGATTAAACACACGGTTTCCACACAGCGGTAATCAACCGTGATAATTATTATATTTGAAAAGAAAACGGTAATTGTTATCGTCAACATTTTTATCGCGGTTTACCATTATACCGGTAATCGTTACATCCCTAGTCTAGAGTTGAACTGTATAACTATATTGCATTAAAACAGATGGTATTTAGCTGTAAAATAATTAGAAGGATGAAACATTTTGGCCATGGATTAATGAAAAAGATGGAAGAACTAAAAATGAAATGAAAATGGATTTTAAAAATGTCCACCAACTGTCTCTAGAGAGACACATTAGGACTGCTTTTGTCCTTCAAATGATGGTCCATATCAAAGGATTTTCCTTATTTTGCAGATCTAACAGAAAAGTCACTCTAACCTTTTTCTGCCTCTTCATTTGAAGAGCTATGTCTTAAACCACCTTTTGGCATTTGAGTCACCAGTCTCTTAGTGCTCTGAGGCATTACTGATGCGGTGACTGAGGAGATATACTCATCACAAAATAGAAAAATAAAGTAAAGGTCAGAGATGATTCATATTTGTCCAAAGTATCTCAACTGTGTCAGACTCCAAGGAGTCACACATCACTTATTATTAGGGTCACAGCAAGTAGTACCGATTTGTCTTTATTTCCTAGAAAGTGTACTCAAACTCCATGAGAGAACATAGCAATACTAGAGCTAATGAAACATATTGCATTACATTGCCATTATAGCCTATATGTGGGTATGGGTTTACTCACAACATCTGACAACATCCCCCTTTAGGACATTGTAATATCTGATGCATATGTCCCATGAATATGACTGTAACACACTAAACTAACATTTTAAAGCCGATTTGGCTTGATAATTAGGCGAGCACATGTATTACATCGTCTGATCTCAGCCTAAATGTCAGGAACAGATGCAGACTGACTAATCAAGTTCAGTGGGCTTCAGTGTGATTGTGATAGATCAGTGGATATGACTGCCTTTTAAATCTTTTGTGATGCTGATTCAGTTTAGTGTTTAAAAATGCACCCTCACACACTGTTAAAAAGGATTAGCTCACTAAACAGAACCCAGCGAGGTCATTCGGATGTTTTCAGTTCTTATTAGCAGCCCTAGCACTAGTGCAGTGTGCTCATATAGGGTTCTTATTAGCGCCCCTAGCACTAGTGCAGTGTGCTCATATAGGGTTCTTTTTAGCAGCACTAGTGTAGTGTGCTCATATAGGTTTAACACCAGGGCACCTTAAACTTGGTGGGCAGGCAGCAGACAGGCGCGCACACACACACACACACACACACACACACACACACATGCACACAGGTAGGCCTATACACACTCACGCATACATACACGCACATATTGACACATGGTGAAAATCTATAGATATCATACAGTGCAGTGCAAATACAGATGTACATTCGGGTGTCACCAAAGAATACTTGTCTGTTAGAAGAATAATGTCTGTTACAGACTTGTCTTAGTGAGGAAGTGACCTTGTAGAGACCTTTGTGACCTTGTAGAGAAACGGATAAGTTTGGTTTTAGAACACATATTTTTGTACAAAGTTGTGAAATGGCAAAAAATTGAGTTTCAAAAATCATAAAGCAACCTAGGAGAGAACATATAAAAGCCATGCTTTACAAGTAAGGAGTGCAGAGAAGTTGAGAATCGTGATTTATTTTCTTTGGCTAGTACAAGCAGCACCTTGTGGCAGCCATATTATGACTTGACTGGGTTATGTAGAGTGTGCTAATGCGTTTGCCTATATGACACTGATATTGAACATTTGCTTTCCTAACTATCATGCTCTTGTCAGCAATAGTCTAACTCAATGATATTGACAGGTCTTTGGAAATACACTGTGGCCTATAGTTCACATTATCCCAGAATCAAGAAAGTTCAGGGACACAACAGAAAAGCAGCATCTATTTTTTTTTTTAAATAAAACACTCTCCCTCATATATAATGTTTTTGTCCAGATGTCCCCGTTCTTGCTTCGCTTATCTAGAGATATAGTTTGCCGGCTCTGCTCTGTGTCTCAAAATACCACATTCAAGGGGAGCAAGGTTTGTTTGCCAAACATAAGTAGCTGCTCCCTGGCAAATGTTTCAACCTTTTATCTTTGTTGGAAAGGAGATTAGAGCTGCACCTCCATATTTAAGCTGTCAACAGCCTTTCCTCCTCCCCGCATTTCGTGAGCAAAGTTTGAACAAGTGCGCTGGCATGGGGGAAAGAAATCACATTTTCTGTTCCAACAAACACTGAGATTGGGAAGATCTACATTGCAGGCACGTGTGTGTCTTTGAAGTGCTCTGACAGTGCATTACGAGTCTATTGACATTAATCAGCTGAGTTTCTTCCTCAAGGCAGAATTGTATGAAACAGAAGTCTGAGCTATCCAACAATTATTGGGTAAACTAAAGAAGTGAAGGGATCTTGAAAGTGAGAAATGTGTTGGTAGGGGTTCTTGGAAGAAGCAATCACTCCAGGTGAAGTCCTCAGTGATTGTAACGGCCCAGTTTGCTGAGTGTGATCCATAGTAACCCGCAGATTTAGAGTTTTCTTGGCTGTAAGTGGGATCATGGCACTGAAGGCGGTAAATGTAATGTGAGGTCAGCTATGTTCAACCCATTTCAGTGATCTTCTCACACTCACAAATGATGTCTGCTGTCAGCTTGCAACTAGCAAAATCAAATGCTGAAAAGCTGGACCTTTAAATCATAATATTCTGACATTTCAGATCAGAGTATTGTAAAAGGAAATGGGTCTGCTAATTGCACACGGGGGAAATATTTTACTCCTCTCTTTGTCAATGCTGTATATCACACAAAAATATAATTGTGTATCACAAAAAAATGTTTTGGTTGACAGTGAATTGCTGGCAAAGATGCAGGCAATACAGTAGACTACTGTTAAATTCACCATCAATACAATGTGAAAAGCAATCAGTAGTAGCTCAAGACAAAATTAGAAATAGTGGAATTTATACAATGGGCTTTTTCATTTGGAGACTTCTTCATATGCAAGATAGACATTTTCATTTCATTTCCATTAGTCTAATCAATGCATTTTCTTGCCGTTATGTCCACAGACTACGCATATGTCCATGGCTCAGAACTCTGGTCAGCATGACAACCTCTTTACTCATCGTCAGTGACTAGTAGCAGAAGCGAGTGAGCAGGAGGCAGAGGTGGAGGTGGTGGGGGAGGATGGAGGAGGAATGACATAGTCCATGTGTTCAGAGCAGCTTATGGGAGGTTTCAGTCAGCTCGTGCTCCATATGGGAGAACTGAGGGGATGGAGGAGAGGAGAGGAGACAGAGAACAGCACATTCCCTTTGTTGTCTTGGATCTTCTCCCAGAAACAGACAATCGACGGCGCTGGCACCGGCCCAGACGGTCGGAGTGAAAAGAGCCTTGGCAGCAGTGCCAGAGCAGACGTGAAGGGATACAGTAGGTTCAAATCTGTGCAGAGGGAAGTTTGCTCTGTTCCAGCTCTAAGCAAGTGCATCCAGTCATGAGACACATCCTGCTCCTTTCATCAGAGGTCTCCAAGAACACTGTGTTCAGGGGGTTAGGCGTGATTGTGATTCCTTTTGACTCTCATTACGGATGCATTCCGTCAGGTCCTATTTTTCACAAGGCATATATAACAGCTTCTGACTATGTCCTTCTCACTCTTTTTGCCGAACTTCAGAGATTTCATTAGAGATATGTACCGTTTATATAAAAGTACTCCAAAAGCTTCCCATGAAGTAGTAGCAGTGTCTGACACAGCACAGTAATAGCGGGACTCTTAAAGCCCTGCCAAAGCCACTCTAAAGCATGTACATGAGGAGCAGAGAGAGAGAATTGGACTGAGATGGTCCTTCAAACATCCATTTTAACCGCTTACCCCCTGGCAGTATTGAAGGCTCACCAGCTGCTCCTTGGAGTGTCTGTTAAACATAGGACTCGGTTCAAAGAGAGGACAGCCACAGACATAAATGAAAGAAGACCTTGAGCAAGAGAGCAGTCACACTGCCTCTCCATCTCTTCTGTCTCTGTCCAAAAGGTTGGACCAGACTTTCAGAATCTGAAAAACAACAACACATTAATAAAATGCACATGGCTGTACAAATGTGTTAAATATTTTGTTTGCAGCACAGCTCAGTCTCTCATCACTACAGGGGAAAGCTCTTGTTTACTTCTCGAAACAGACCCGAGGGAAAGGCATCATTAAGATGTTCAGATGACTTTTCCCAGCTCAAGCAGTGAGTTGTTTTTTTTTCCTGTAGATTTAGGCTTAAATTAATCTTCTAATCAGAAAGTGCATGCATTTATAGCTGGCTGCCCATGTCACATGCTCACTCAGTAAATAGGTGTGCAGTAAGATGCATGAAAGAAATGTGTATTTTGTTTTTTCTTGAGATCATTTGAAATGTGGTCTGAATTTTATGTTAATGTGGACAAATATTCCCACATGGTTCTGTAAGATGGACCTGTTGAAAGGCCTGAACAGCATTAAAGAAATATATTACCCTCTGAAGTTTCTCAGCAAACTTTGCAATTTGGCCAATCAGCAGTTACTTTAATGGAAGCTCAGAAGCTGGAATCAGAGAACCAAGAGGGGGGAGGATAGGATCCCCAAGTTTTGTTTTCAAAGCTACTGCTACTGCTCACTTGATTAGTTGCCCCTCAGACATGGCATTGATGGACTGTTCATAAATGTGACTGAGGGATCAAAATATCCAATTATAAGAAACACTCCCATCTCACAGCACAGAGTTCCTCCACAATGTAATATTTCAAAGTTCCTGTCAGTCAATATCTGTGTTGCTTTAGTAAAAATGACTGCCAATGTGGGCCTGATTTTAGTTTGGCCTGCATGGTATCTGAACTATACGCATGAACGGTTTGGTTTGGTTTGGTCTTGCGTGCCTTCTGTGCTTTATCATTTCCATTTCCACAATGTGCTCACTCACCCAGTCCATCCTCTGTCATCATGCTAGCTGTGGCTCCATGAAAAGAGATCTCCTGACAGTAATAGCTTACTGCTGTTAAGTATGTCTGAATTATTTACCTTTTTCCATTATGCTCAATGGTGAGGTTTCAATGTCTGTCAAATTATCTTCTATTCTGACAGTTTCAGTCTATTTTCCATTTCTATTGTGCTGATTGCTTGTTTATTTATGCAGACATACTGATAGGTAGGACGTCATTTGTTGCTTTCTCCTCATCAATCATTGAAAATGTGTATTACTTATTTTTTTCCCACTGAATTCTGCAGGCACCATGCACAAGAGAGATGTTTGCATTAATATGTAAGCCTGGGTGTCTTCGGGTGTAAGTGCAAAGCATAGCAAGCACAGCTCACTAGCAGGAGAGAGACAACACGGTCACATCCAGACAGTCCCCTGGTCAGCCTCAAAGAGACATGGCAGTGTCTGTCAGTTGCTGGCAGATACAGCACAATGGCTGGCATAGAACCTCAGCCCCCTGTCAGTGCCTCCAAAATAGTGTGTTGACAGACAAGGTGACCTATGCTTCATATGGGGCGGGGTCTGTGTTTGATGGCTTCACTGTAGCTTGGGAAACTTCACTTCATTTCAGCAGGCTATGACATGACTTTCTGTGTCAAAAGAAACATAGCAAAGAGGGTGTTTGCCTGCAAGTCTCTGAGGAGGCTGTTTGGCCAGCCTGAAACTCTGTACTTGAACACAGTACTTATGATGAGTGGAAGTAGATCACACTATTTTCTTTCAGTAAGTAAGTACTAAAGGAAACCACAGTGATCTGCTATGCCCTGTCATATATTAATGTGATTGTCACATCTGGTATATTGTGGTAGATAATTATCTAAAACAGTGTTTTACTTCAAAATCCCATGATGGACAGCAGAAAACTGGTGATGGTCAGCAGTCACTTAACAACTTCATAAACCACTGATGTTTTATCCAAGCAATCTAATTAATGTACTACAGTGTATGACTAAAATTACAAAACAACAACATGACTTCCTCTCTTGTGTTTGGCATGAGCAAAAGCCAGCCATTATGTTCTGCATACAGCACTAGATTTGAGGCTTCTTTTCCAAGCCACGCAACTATCGTTCCTTAATTAAATTGTTTCGCCTTCATCAGATAGATGCCATACTGGCTGATATACAGTACACACTCATCCTAAACAATAAAGCACCGATACTGACACTACAGCGGAGGAATGAGGATATCCACGACTCCGTCCCACGGCAACGTCCTTGCTGCCTTCAGAGAGAGACTCTACTGTTTGAATGAGTAGGCAAGTATGTAGGTATTTAATCCAATTATTATGCACCCCTGGCATGTTTTTGAATGTTTTGAACGAATCCAATACTACTGAATCATATTTCTCTTTGAGGATGCGTTGCTAAAAAAGAAGTGGAAGAAGACATTAGTGTCTCTGATTAGTGTCACAGCTAGTTGGTCAATTTATGCACAGGTCCTTTTAGAACCCCAGAGAGCCTAATTGCCATATAGCCCCAGAGACAAACATGGTTTTTAAAGACCTGACAAGCATTACAGTTTTATAGGATTTTAACCTCTAATGGGTCTATAATATCACATGAATTGAATGTCCAAGAACATTCAGTTGTTGTACTTGGTCTACACAGGAAAAATGTCTACAGTTAAAAAGGATTTTGCACAGCTAATTGCAGAAGCTATTTTCAAGGGGACCTTGTTTAGGTGATTTTGATGAATCCACCTTCTCTAATAGCATTGCAAGTGTTCCATCATTCAAAGCTTCATACCCTATATTACAAAATGAGGACTGGTTTACATTTTAGTTAGCCTAGAAGACCTTTAGCAATCAAAAATACACAATTTAGTTGAACTCATATTCAGGACATAATGTAGTTTTCTGTAAGTTTATGTAACCTGTGAAAGACTAGTGCATTATACACTGAGGTAATTATACATTTCTGTCATATTTTTGTGTGCCTAACTTTGATTATCATTCCCCAGAGCAATAAAAAATAATTTTTCCCTCTAAAGTTTTAAATGAGGAAAGATATAACAGAGTCAAGCATTTTTCACTATATTACACAAGTTGCCAGTCATTTTGAGGAATTATATAATTTTTTCAACATGTAAAAGAAAGAACTCATCAGAAGCACTCCAGCTGAGTGGCTTTGAGTGACTTTTAAGACCAAACCCTTGGGGCCAGTAATACACGTACAATTCGTCCGTGGGAGCCACGAATTAATTAGCAAGAGCGTTCTCTCTGCGACTGGCTTTCAAGCGGAGGGCATAGAAAATCCTTTTTCTGAGGCAGGGAGAGCAGCTCACCAGGGGACTACAGTGGGGCCGAAGCACGTCACAGAGCCCAGCAGCGGGCAGTCCCAGGAGCAGAGGGAGAAATTGTTTCATGGCCAATAAAGCAGCTTTAAATGACTCAGAGGCCAAGACCGAACGCGTCGTTCCTCCCTCCGAACAAATAGACTCGGAGGACCCAATCCATGTGGAATTAACTGATGCCGGAGGGGATAGTCTCCGTGCTCTGAGAAGACAGGTCTTCTGAGAGGGTAGGGTGGTCTAGCCCATGACGAGTGAATCAGAGAATTCACATGGCACACACAGGATGCAGGGAAGGAATGGGACGTCAACTTGAATCTCTACCTTTGCTTAATGACTGATAATGAAATTTAACAGTCAAAGAGCTGGAGTTATTTAGGTGCCATTTACGGTATGCAGACTGGTGAGGGGGCTTTCAGTATATAATTAAACTTCTGCCTCATTGAGTATTTCCTGATGAAACCCTGGCAGATGCTACATCAGCAGGATAAACAATGCCGTCTTTAAATACAGTCAAAAACACACTACGCCCAGATCATCCTTTTAGAGTGAAACCTCCCTTTATCATGGCAGTTCTTTCCTCTTCCCCCCACAGTGCACCCGTCTTTCACAGCTGATTAGGGGGAGCATGGCTGGCCTCTGTGGCTGGAGTGAAATCAATCAATGAGCAGGGAGACAGCGCTCCATGTGATGAATCAATCACTCTGGGCCCTCGTGAGCACCGCGCTCCATCTCTCCCCCGCAGAGCTCCGGCTCCTCCACTGTTAGCCCGGTAATGGTCATGAACCCCCAGGAGGAGTGGAGCGGAGCCGGACACCTCCGCTGAAAGAGAGAGGAGTCATCCACGGCAGCACGCCCCTCGGGGGTCTGTCATTCATGCTGTTCTCCTTTCAGCTCCCTTACATATGCTGTGGTGAGAGGGTGCCAGAACTCAGTAAAAAGGACAACGTCGCCATTAAAGTGTGTGCGGTACAAAAAACGAGGTAGTCCAACTAGAAGGAAGCCTTGATAGATTGTGTTCATTTGCCGCATGACACATTTGCTACTGTCAGGCTCTCAGGTGCATAAGATGGTGTTGAGGTGCAGCATTCTATAGGAAGAATGATACTAAACAAAAACAAGTGCAACAACTGAAGCATCAATGATAACAACAAAGACACAGTAGTCATATAGCAGCAGGGGCTTTTACAGGAGTAGGCCACTGTACCATTCCTAATACCCTCCCTCCTATAGGGGCTAAATGATAGACCTGCCATTTTCCATTTCCTTAGATACACTACGAGCGTATGCAGCCTCGCAGGAGCTGTCTGCTCCATCGCCTCTATCCATGCTCCCCCACCCAGCTTCATTAAGATCTACAAAATACTAGGTGTCGGACTAGTCATTATTTTTGCCCTGCTTCATGCTTGCTTGCATGTTATATACACTGGGGCGGTGGTAGTGTAGTGGTTAAGGAGCTGGGCTAGCGTGCAGTAGCCTGAAAGTTGTCGGTTCAATTCCCAGCTTCCACCGTTGTGGCCTGCCTTGAGCAAGGCACTTAACCCCAGTGCTCCGGGGACAATGTGATCCCTTGTAATATACTGTACAGTAGCTGAGATATGTAAGTCACTTTGGTCAAAAAGTGTCTGCTAAATGTAATGTAATGTAATGCTATATGCAAACCCATGCATAGAGTACAGTGCATGTGTAGCAATGGGTTATTCATAAATGGCATGCTGGGTTTTATTCATTTTTTTCTGGAAATTTGGTCAACAAGATATTCATTTTATTTTGTGGTTTTATGCTTTTAAATGTGCTTGACCACCATGTCTGTACAATGTTAAAACATGTATGTTTTTCCTTTTTTATTTATATTCTGTGATATTTTGGTAACATAGGCATCAGCTTCTTGCCATGTAACATTCAGGTTGTTTAAAACAATTACTCAGATGGAGCATAAGCATATTGGTAAATATGGCTGTATGAAGTGGTCCATAATGCCATACATTTATACAAGAAAAACTATTCTAAGAGAAACATTATAAATGAAACCCACCACAAATAAAATATTCACCCATACAAATAAACACTTCATAAAATGGATGCAATGCTTCTACAATATGATCATAACACTTCCAGATATTGTTCTCCATCTATGGACGCCAGTGATCAGTGAATCATATTAGCACAGAGAATGTTCTCAGATATATAATTACATTTATCAGCTAATGTTTTGTGTAGTTTAATGTCTCTTTGCAAGTTATGGTCGTTTCTGGACTTGTTCACTTGTATTCATTACTTTCACAGCAAAAGTTTGTCATATGAAAAATGTGCCTTGGCCAACCCTGCTGCTCACCTTGATTAGCGCTCCTTTATTTCCATATGGCAAATTGCCACACATTGATGCTAATGCTTCATATTAGGCTAATGATCTAGACTGGATGCAGAACATCTGCTTACTGGTGCTTTGGCTGAAAATCAATTACAGGCTCTAACTGCAGCCTGTGGCCTCTCCCTCTGAGTTTCCCAGGGGGAGAGCTGCGTGCACAGGGAACATCACCCCTTTATCATCTCCCTTTATCCATCATCTTGGAATTCCATCCATTCTTTCCATATGCAAATATGAAACTGCTGACTTCATTTAGATTATTGATATTCTTAATGCTGGTCAAAAAGTATAGCATGTGTTGAGCATTTCACTGAAGCCTACAGCAGAAATGTTTGTAAATTGGGATGTCTGTCTGTTTGTCTGGCTTGTCTCTCTGTATGCAGAATTCCGCAATAAGTAGTACTGGTCATTTCCATGAAACTTGGTGGAAAGGTGTAGCATGGTCCAAGGACGAACCCATAACATGTAAATGGCCAGAAGTAGGATGCACATGCCATTTCTTGATATTACTCTGTGGTAAGCAAGTTACATGAGGTTAGCTTTTACAAGGAGGGTCAAATTCATTTCAAAACATCAAAGTTCAGCTTTTTCAATTTCTTCACATGTTCCAGAGGGATCAAATTACATTTCTCACTATCCCACGGTGAAGACAAAACATAATTAAGGCTCTAGGCTGTGCATCAACATTTCTTATGAAAGTTACTTTCTTAGATGGATTTTGTGTTACACCTAGGCTATTGTCTGTTAATATTATGTGAGCTTGGTCAGGGCATGCATTTGTCTGATATAAGGACATTACACCTGACAAGATGCCTGTTTCCAGCAGCTAGTTTAGTTTTAGATATTTCATTTGTTTGATTTGATTTGATTCCATAAATAATTATTAAAGAAAAGACTTCTGGAACAACAGATTCCTTTCACCTTCATACCTTGACATTACTATGTGGTAAGCAAGTAGTTACATTAGTTAGTAGTTACATAGGTACCAAGAAAATGTACTCAGTGCAGAAAGTTATTGATAGGTAGAGGGCACTAAGCTGTATGTTCCACCATACTGTACTTTAGTTACAAAGAAATGAGAGTTGTTCTGAGCCTAACTTCAATGTACAGCCCACACAGTCTATAATTCAATCTATAATGCCTACTTATAAGGAGGTTATTGGTAGGTAGAGGGTACTAAGCTAAATTTTCACTAGTGGATGGTTATAAGAAAGTAGAGGCTAAAAGCAACCCTTTAATTTAGAGCCCACAAAGTACTTAGAGTGTGTTTTTGTTATGCCTTACTTACCCAGTATTTATCCTGTAATTCAGGGGCTGTAAATTTAAAGTGTCACCCATTATTGAGTTTCATTGCATTTTTGATGGATGGAGTTCAGTGAGAGAAGCCAAGCCACTATTACATTTTTGGGGAGTTGTTACATTATTGGGTTCTGTGCAAACAAGGCTATCTCAACATCCAACAGTGTAATCATTTATTGCATAGTTGGTGCAAATACTATTGGATTATTAGTTGAGACAATGTATTACATTATTGTATGTTTATATTACATCATATGTTTTATTAAATGCTTGGATTTAAGAGGCAAAAATATATCTTTCTCTAATTCACTTTCATCATTATCCATTTATGAGCATTGCTATATCACACACAGAAACCCCACACAATGGCTGATGCTTTAAAGAACCTGCAGAGAATCTGTGCTGTCTCCATTATCTTCACCATAAAGAAGATACTAAACAACAACATGAAGAATCTGGGGTTGTTCTAAATGTGCCCTATTTTACAGCTTGTCAATAACATACTCAGAGGAATAAGAGAATGAATTCTTTGAAATGCAGCATTCAGTCACAGAGGAGACTCCTTCCCGAGAGGAACCACCGACAATATCGACAAAGCCATTCCGTTTTAAGAAATGGAAGTATGGGCTATGTGTCCCAGGAGGGGGAGAGGAGAGGTGGAATGACAGGCACAATTTCCTTCCTCTGTCTCTCTTCCGCTCTCTATCTCTTTCGCTCTCTATCTCTTGCTCTCTCTCTCTCGCTCTCTCTCTGATTGAAATGTATGACATGAGTTAGGGTGCCTCATGAAATATGTGACAGCAATGTGAATACATCATGCTTCCCAGCAAGGGCATATTTAATATGTTGCTATGCTATTAAATAAAGGTCAACATGGCCAAAAGGCCATTCATTAGTATCAAATCATACGGCTCATTTTAAAACCTTATTTCATCCTATGCTTTACTTTCCTGTGCTTTGTGATTGAAGTGGGAGCTATTATTATTAATATCAGAACCTATCTTTTGAGTGACTATCTTCAAATCTTTACTATTTTTTATAGCCTATTTTTAGTTTCTGTCTCTACAGGGTGTAGAGTTCCTGATCAGTGATTATGATGGAGCAGGACCGCTATTTTTGTCATTGGTTGGAAAGCTTACCAAGACCACCAGCACTCTCTGCTGTGTTTATTGATTATTTTGAAATTATTTATTTTCAGCGTTGGAAACAGGTAGAATGTTCATCTCACCCGATAATTATAAACATGCTCCTGTGCGTCACTGTAACCACGGAAACACTGTTCCACCTGATCACACAGATAAAGCCTAATTAGGCCGTTGAATTCAGCACAGCATAGAACAATGATCCCAAAACAGCTAAGACATGGAAATGCCATGCTCCCTATGTCTTAGAATAATTTCCTTTAAGGTATTAGCTAAAGACCCAGGTGCAGCAAATGAATGTGGGGAGTGAAATTGTGTCCCATTCTGACAGGGGTTCAGGAATATTACAGCCTAGAGTTAGAGCCAACCTCCTATAGACTCCTACTGAAACAAGCTTTCCTGCAGACTAGGAAACAATTAGTGATTTAGGGGAAAGAATTATGGTCCTCTTTCCCATAATGTCAACAGAAATTTGGCAAGTACTGTCATTACTGAGCAGTAAAACATCCAAATACTATGGTGTGGTAATGGAGGTCAAATACATCCAGACATCTCTCCTTATGCTTATGTGGATCACATCATTCTCACTGTAATTAATTCCATGTTTTAGCTGTAACCCTTCGAGGACCGCTAAATGTCATTTTTATTTCATGATTGTTTGCAAGGAAATCTAACACTTCTATTGGATAATTAATGTACATTCAATGCACATGCATATTTATGGCCATAATTCCTAGAATTCTTCAAATCAACCCTAACAGAATAGTGGGAGCTATGCAGAACCTTCTTACGAAGCCATTGTCATGAATGTGAGCAAAGGCAACAGCTAGTCTTTATTTCAGAATCGCCCAACATCACAATATGATACTTGGGTTGAGATTGTTCAGATGGCTGATGGTGCATTAGGCAGTACAGCAGCCTTAAAGCAAAACAAAGCACAGAATGTAAACTGTGTAATCAGACACCCTCAGTACAGTATATGCCCAGACAACATGTTATTATTTTTAATCTAAAGAGATGATCTAAAGTCTTGTGACAAAATGTGTTACATGATCATGTAATTTCACTTTTTTTTTCCCTGAGAAGCAATGCTGCTTGTTGTACCTATAAAACTGCTGTGCTTCATTTGAGCTCAAAGTAATACTAAGATAGAACCTTCACCATGCTGCCTATGTCATCATGTGACGACAGTCCATGGTACAGTGAGGCACTGCAAGAAGGGCACTTTCATACTTTTTAATCACCAATACTGCCTCATTATCCTAGAGCAAAGGGCAGCACCTAATCAGCGGTTAGTCATCTATAATGCTAGGAACAAATAATCTGGAGTGGGGTAGTAATTATTGACTTTACCAAAGGATGTCAGGGAGTTCAATAAATTAGAATCTCAGCATGTGTAAACACAGCCAAGGATACCCAAATCAAATCACTGTTAACAATCCCTGGGGGGGCAGGGCAAAACATTTAACTCTGGCTTTCTATGTCCAGTCACATCTGCTTGTTCCCTGCCACACAATATAAGATGTAAGCAGCTGCTTAGGATGCATAAGAGTGTGTGTGTGAGTGTGGGGTCATTTGTGTTTAGAATCTAGCTTGTGGCGCGCGATGACCACTGCAGGGGAAAAAGCGTTATAGGGGTTGTAGCCAGTGAATCTGAGGCTGCCGCTGTGTCCACTCTGATCCATTTGCCTTATTAGTGATATCAAATTAAGCAGGGGCAACAGTGGAGCGAAGCGGCTGACGAACGCACCGTTAGAGGCAGCCAGGGGGCGGGTGGGCAGGAAATGTGCTGATGAATGGGGGCGAGGTGGAGGGACGTGTCAAACATCAGGATGCTGTGTAATTGGACCTGATTACACAGAATCCATTACTGCCATTTCCAGATCCCTTTGACATGCTCAGCATCAGCCCCTCACACCAAAGGGTCCTGCTCCAGAGGTGCCTATTGCACCTAGGGCACTGTAACCAGGCACATTGGGAAACTGTGGGATTAGATACACTTGGGTTCCTTAAAGAGAGATGTATTCACCCTATCAGCAGCATAACCAAATACATTCGCTCTTCATTCACTTCACATCAGTGGCATATCTAGAGCAAGTCTCCATGGGCACCTGGATATAAGAAAGGTTGTGAAAGGGGATGACTGGGGGATAGTCACTGGAGCACAACATCCCTCTCTTCATTATACAAGGGACTGGCGCTCATGACACAGGCGCTTGTGTTGCTAACATGACAAGAAACAGAAGTAGTTTTACAGAAATCAGAACACTCTTAAAACGAATGTGTTAGAAACAACACAAACTGTGTTGTCCCTATCTGGACATAGATATGTGTTACAAAAACAACACAAGTTGTGTTATTTCCAACACATTTGTTGTAAGAGTGTTCACAGTATAACAAAAGCAATGTGTTAGAAACAACACAAATTGAGTCGTAGGTTAGGTAGGTAGTTTATGAAGACAAGACCATAGATAATGGTAAAGGCAGACTTCATCCTTGTATATCTGCATATTTTGCTTCCCGTAAACTGAAGAAAATGCTTCATGGACTGAATCCTGGATTTGGGTATGATGACTTAATAGCATACTTTCACAAATAGCCTTAAATACTCAAAATGTTCAATTCCTTTAACCATATTTTAATAATGGCTTGTGTTGTATTAAAAGAAAAAATAATATATATACTAAATAATACATATAGCTTACATTGCTGTAAATCTCATATACTATGGATAATCTTCCAGTGTATGACTTTACCAAATTCATCCACTCATAAGAAAAAATTGTATACAGTTAACAGCTTATTTACCCCTACATTCATACGAACTGCAAAGGATTTGAGAGGCTGCAGCCAGGATTAGATTTGTCACAGACAGGAGAGATGAGTCTGTACCAG
The DNA here is from genome assembly GCF_017589495.1 of Alosa alosa. Lineage (NCBI taxonomy): Eukaryota > Metazoa > Chordata > Actinopteri > Clupeiformes > Clupeidae > Alosa > Alosa alosa. The sequence continues at coordinate 22,769,677 of NC_063191.1, forward strand.
GAATGCATTTTCCACTCTTACCTTGTTCTTTTAAATTAAAGGTCATCTGCTCGGGGAAGAGCAATAGCCACATGTGGCATAGACAAATAGCAATGTCCAGTTGTTTGACAAATTACAGATAATGGATAGATAGAGAAATTGCTATCAGTCTTCTCCGCAGGCAGCGCATCAAGCTCTGCCTGTTGGCCTTGCATGAAGAGCTTTGGCCAAATTAAACCCAAGGAACCTGCAAACAGTCTATTAATATATCCCTAATGGCTAAAGCATTATAACACTGTTAAAGGCCTTGCTGCAAAATGCCTTGTTGGGGGAAAAGGGGGAAGGGAATATGCTTCTCCTCCATTAGCTAATTGAATCCACGTTGCTTCTGCGTACGGTGGGCTTTTTTTTTGTCCACTTCGCTTTTACCAGCTGTGTGGCCAGAGACCACTGGACGGGCTGGTGCTTTGAAGATCAAGGCAGAAAGCAGTCAAAAGGGAAAACACAAACCCTTTGGCAGAGAACTAAGAGATCAAGCTAAAAGCTGTATCATACAATATTATGATGTTAGTCTATTTCATGTCTTCCTGCATTTCTCAACTATCCAATGTTGCTATCAAATACAAGGCTAATGGTTTTTGGTCGTGTCACAGCATCGTATAGTTTGCAAAGGTCTTCATGTACCACAAGACGTCACACAGAAAAACCTGCAGCTACAGAGTCACCCTAACAGCAATCTGAATGATTAATGTCCTTTTATTTCAACTCCATGCCCTCCGTACATGGAGTATTGAATTAAACAGGAGTGATGTGGGGTTTCACAAGACATTAGTGTTTCCTCGGACAATCAGGTCAGGAGCAGACCTTAGGAGTTAGAAGACTATCATGACACCTCCCCCCAGCAACGCAGGTCACCGGAGGAATGTATGTCTCACGGCTGTGCTGCAGAAGATATCAGTCACATCTCTCACTGGAGCATTATTCCATGCTGGCATCCTCATCGGCCTTGTATTGGTGTGCTGTGTGCTTCTTCTGAAAGGTGAAATTACATGTAAACATGGAATTTGCAACCTTTCCTTTATCTTCAAAGAATATAATCTCAGCTGTTTAAACTCTTATCCTCACGCAGATACAAATATGGAACACATTGAATAGCAGATAAATAAATAAACACTTGCATACAGGGAAATAAATAGCTTTCATATTTGCTTAAATTAGTTGATTTATCTAGGGGGATGCTTGTCCACATTCCTCTCTGATTGTTGCCATGATTGTTATTGCAGGCATCTTGGCAATTTGTCACTATGAGAAATTGCCAGACAGCATGGCCATGGCTGACAGGCTGATCAGCATAACCACATGTTCTGGTGTTGTGATTCATGTAATGAGAAATGTGAACCATGCACGGCTATGTTGTGGCCCCTGCGTGTGAACCCTTTGGAGGGCGGATAAATTGAGGCCAATTAGAGTGGCACTGGCTAGCAGGCATAGGCAGTGGGTGATTGAGAGAGTGAGAAAACATGCCCCTCGTTACGGAGCAGCACTGTCATCAAGCAGAGCCTGCGTGAGGCTGACACTGACGGGTTCTGACAGGTGTTGGGAGACCTTGAGGGTGTTCTTCAGTATCTATAGAACAGGAATCAACTTTAAATCATCACTAAGCTTGTCTCACCACAATGGGCCTTGAGGGTAACTTTTAAATGTCACATTATTAGTTAATCTTAATCAATCAGTGCGGGACATGGCAGAGTTTTTGGGTCTTCTGATAACAATACAAGCAAGGTGGAGACAGAGAGTCCAGCTAGAGGCTCTGTGTACTGTGTGAGGGTGTGTGTGTGTGTGTGTGTGTGTGTGTGTGTGTGTGTGTGTGTGTGTGTGTGTGTGTGTGTGTTTTGTGTTTGTGTGTTTTGTGTGTGTGTGTGTGTGTGTGTGTGTGTGTGTGTGTGTGTGTGTGTGTGTGTGTGTGTGTGTGTGTGTGTGTTTGTATGAGTGTGTGTTTCTTCCTGTGAGACATTCACAGCTAAAGCATACACAAACTGGCTTGCAGGCAAGGTGGTGAAGCCATTTCTTACACCCTCTCTGTGTCCTAATGTGTCTTCAGGGCACAAAGCCCAGTCTAGAGAATTCTCATTTGTGAGTGCAGCTCTCTCGCTCTCTCACGGGTTACAAGATGGCTTTTATTGATTCACTTTCCTACGTGAGAGGCATTAGTACGCTAAGTTGTCACCTTTTTAAGTAAATTTCCTCCTTGATAACAGCATATGGGGGGAAAGCCATGAAGGAGCATTTTACACCTGTTGATTTGTACTATTCCCATTTTATGAGCCTATTGCTTTATCAGTAACTACCGAAATATTGAAGATTTTACTGGGGCAGAAAACTAGCCTTGTAATTAAGCTGGCAAATGAAAAGCAAAAGCAAATTGAAGCCACTGTTGTTTCAGTGTGATATATTTGATAGGTCTTCTAATGACAAGGCCATACAGGCACACAACAGTAAGTATTAAAGGTTTTTCACACCCATACTACATCTTCCTTTATGTATGGGACACTGCCTAATCTACATTTAATAGGCTATAGTAATGCATAGAATCAAATTGTGCCTATAGATGATGAACCCAACACATTGTTGTTAGTTGGTCTGGTGATTGAGCCTTGGATACCCTAGTTAAATGTACATGAGTCGTATTCATGTCAATAATCTCAAAAAGATCCCATGAAATACTCCTGAATATATCAAATATGTAAAGAAGGAAACAGGTATGCATGACATAACTCCTAAATAGGACATATACTGCATATATTTTTTCTAATATTATCTTAAAAGCTCTGTTTCTGCCTCACTCCTCGCTCGTCCTCATATGTGAAAATGCATGAAGGCAGTGGCCCCTATGGGCTGGTAACTGTAAAGTCAAAGCATCTGATTTTCTCCTTGATTTTTGTTTTTAGCTGAGGCTGTCATGCACTGTCACTGTGTCTACAAGACGTTTACTAGTTACACATACTTTCAATATTCCGTTTTACAAGCACGGGGGTAGGCGGGATGCTGTGTCATTTTATCTAATTCCTTTCTGAAATAATAATAATAAAAACTATTTTTTTCAAAGCCATGCTAGAGTTGTTGTTTGTCTACATGAGTTTTGTGCATTCTGTTTTCTCAATCCACTTTAGGCCAGTGTATCATGAATGCACTGAGCTCCGACTAGAAAGCTACGTAAAGGGTTGAACGCGGCATTGAACAGCCATTGTGCACAGCATAGCACTGTCCGTGGTGCTGAAGTTGGAGAGTTCCTGTTTACAGGGGATACATTTGTCTATAGGGAACGCTGCTGTGTTTTCTGTAGGAACGTTAGGTGATGCTCTATCTTTAGTGAGCACACACGTATTGTTGTAGATTGGATGGTCCTCTTTCTTTTAGATAGGCGCATGAGAGTGGGAGGCGTACCATATTTCCAGCATAATCTAAACTTATGATTGTGCAACGGAAACGGGATGCGTTGGCTTCACGTCGGACAGATATCACACGGCGTAAAGTTGGCATCTTGGAAAATTTTGCTTTTATCGGTCGTGGTCGCCCGCTGGATATACGCTACGGAATCGAAAGGCGTTTTCCCATACACCTGCGGTATTTGGAAGTTGATTGAAATGCCACTCAACACGGCGAGTGACTTGTGAACATTACGGACAAGAGAGGAAGTACAGTTTTTTCGTGTCATTTCTCAGCCATATGAAAGATCGGTGACGATTTATCCTTCTATGATATCTACATGATCAATATGACTCATATAAATATGTATATTGGGAACACCTCGCATGTGCCTCTTCCTAAACATCGAGGGAGAAAAAGGCTTGATGTTTAATTTTTCTTTGTACAGAAACTACGAAAGGATCGTTTCTGAGTCGGATGACATATGCCTTTGTCTGGAAATGGTGCCATAAAGAGTTTAAAATCGTTATTGTGCGAGGTGGGCTTGCTTGAAATCGACTCAACAAAGTGGAACCAGATATTCAACGCGGTAAGTCCGAAGTAATTCCACATCGTACATTTGCAGTATAATTAGACTTGTCGGCTTTTAAACATCAGTTAATTTTAAATAATTTGCAATTTACTCAAGTGGACGAATCTGAAGTGAAAAGAAACGTTTAGTTTGCCATTCTTGTAGTCTCGAGACGGAGGATGACATAGGCTATACACACGGGCAATTCTATTGCATCAATGCTGAATGCCTCTCAAATAGCTCCTTGGTTTAGTGAGGAGAATGGTTTGTTGCTAGTAAATCGTTTTCATGGTTAATTTTCTGACCCTTCCCAAGAGGCAGCGAATTTGGATTAAAGCCCGTTGCGCAGTTCTTAATGAGTCGGAAAAGATGTCATTAGCCGAAGGCTGTCCGTGTTTGTTGAGTTAGAAGTGCAGAGGTGCGGACAGTTCAAGGAGCCCCTACCATTTGGGTCTCAAAGAAATTAGAAACACAAGCTAGAAAACGAGCTACCTGTTGGCCCCGTCATCCTTGTTGGTTGAAGTTGTGCTCATCCGTAAAAGATAGGCTAATACAGTGTAGGAAATTAACCATAAGCCTGAGATTGTGCAGCAGTTTTCTATATTACCGCTACAATAATTGATGGGTTAGTCCCGAAATGAATGTGTGTAGCCTACTGCATAATAAGGAGAGCTAGGCTATATCACCTTTCCTTGAGGGTATCATGGGAATCTGGTTGTTTGGTGCTTCATTTCCTCATGAAAAATAAAGACGAGAGAACTGAAGGTAGATAGAACTGACCGTTTTGAACACATTGTCTACATTGTCCTGTTCTGCAAGCCTATTTAGTGCTTCCATGCGATTTCCCATATATTTGAACTATATAGGCTATGTAGTCCGCTATTCACCCTCTGTTTCCCAAAAGGTTGTGGATTTTTTTAGCTCAACAGCCAATCATGTTATACTCCTCCCTTTTGTGTTGTTGAAGGGTGATGTTGATTAGCTGGAATTGTTTACAGCTCGGTCCGATCCACTATGTTTGTCTCCCATTTAAAGGACAGTGTGAATGATGATTTCTTTTTAGCACGAACACTAGAAACCTAGATGAACGAGAAACGATTCGTAGAAGTTGGTAAAAAAAAAGTGTATGGGATCGTAGCGGACTTTAAATCTAGTTTCAACTATGGATAGGCTAGTCTACTAATGTTAACGACCATCCATCCCATACCACAAATCTCAAAGAAGGTAGCCTAGCCTGCTGTATTCATAAAGTATCTAACAATATGGTCGAATCACGTCTTGGTTTAACTTTCACCCTTAGTCTAATTCATTATTTTGCCCTACGTCCAAAAGGGCAGAGTAGCCTACAAGAACTTAACGCTTGTTGAATCTGACAGGACTGCCGCGGCGAAGGATGGGCCCTCTTTTTCCCACGACTTGCGTCGTCCTCTTCGCCCTGAACGCCGCTGCCATCCCAGCCTCCATCAGTCCCGAGGACTACGCCGCCGACGAGGCCGAGCGAACGATCAACAACGAGATCTTTGATGACTACAGGGGGAAAGGCTGCGTGGATGACAGTGGGTTTGTGTACAAACTCGGAGAGCGTTTCTTCCCAGGGCACTCGAACTGTCCGTGCGTGTGTACAGAGGATGGACCAGTTTGTGATCAACCAGAATGTCCCAAGATACACCCCAAGTGCACTAAGGTGGAACACAACGGATGTTGCCCAGAATGCAAGGAGGTCAAACACTTTTGTGAATACCGTGGGAAGACTTACAAAATCCTTGAGGAGTTTAAGGTAGGATTCGATTCTGTTAATAGTTTCTTTATTTTATCAAAGCTATAACTCAAACTTCACATAACATCACCTTCTTCACAACATAACGTCAACTCAGGCCTATTATAATCAACAGGCCTATTATCTATCTATCTACTATACTATGTTTATGAGAAGTGCCGTTACAGCGAGTTAGAGTAAAGTAACAGATTGTGACCCCTCTGCGTGTAGTAACAGTATAGGCCTGCGTGGTTCTGACTCATATTAGCTATAAAGGTCTGTGGTAGGTGCTATTGTGCTACTGCAGTACACTATGCATGAGATCATTCTCATCAGCTACAATCTTCAGATAATCTGGTCTTGTCTGTTTTAAACTAATGTGGATATAAAAAACACTGGAACACACTAACAGGGATAATAAGGAGGGCTCTGCCTTTAAAGCTTCACTTTTCCAGCTTTATATTTGGTGACTCTCTTGGGCACAGTCCTCTCTAAAATAGTTGTTTTTGTTGCCTGTGTATAGTGCATAAGGTACCTACATTTATGTTTTCAGCATGAATAATGGTGTTTACATGGCATAGCTCTGTTGCCAACAGGGAGTGATGGAGCAACCATCTGATCAACAACTCATGCAATGCACTGCCAGTTAGGCCTCTGCACCTGCTTATCACTGAGGACCGTCAAAGCCTTACTCTGTGTGTTAAATTGCCAATAGTAATGGTTAGATAGGGATTTGGAGTGAAGCATGATAAATGATCATCACCAGATCAATCACCAGTGTGCAAGTCTTTTAATCAGAGATGGTATAGTTACAAGATCTATTTGAACTGATACAGAATGAATTGACTATTTTGCCAGAACTTGATTAAATAGGCTATTGAATTATTTGTATAGTAAGATGCTTAGCTGTAGTAAACAGGTATGCATTGCTGTATGTAATAGGATGAAAGTATATTTGGAAAAGTAGGCCACCACATAGCCTTATACCTAGCATGCTCCACCATGACTCTAGTGGCAGGCAGCTGATTAAATACCCCAAATCAACTTGCCCAATAGACCAATGCAAATAGTAGCTGAAGCAACTTCACTTATTTTATAGATAGACAGCCCAACAGCAACAGTGGCACTATACCAGCATTTGATGGAATTGTAGCATTATTTTCCAGCAGTGTATCACAGTGCATTGTTATTCATTTGTCCCTGCTGTCAAAATGAAAAGAAGAGAGAGAGGGAGAGCAAGCGATGGAGTATCTGAAAGACCACTGTGGGTGTTCTTTTGGAGAACACCCCAGTCTGACTAGAACATTCAGCAGTGCAGTTGGAAAGTATGATTTAGGGCACTAAAAGGTTTCTCAAGATGTTAGAGTGGGAGAGAGATAGAGTTGGGAGTTGGGAGAGTTGGGCTCATAAATTCCTCTCAGTTACTTTTAGGGTTGGGGAGACTGCACTTTATCCTCCATCAATCAACATCAAGCAGAATTTGATTAGAGTCAAGCTGGAGGAGGCATTTCACCTGACAAAGCAATCCATTTGATTTCTGTGTGCATCAGCTTGCATTTTCATTTTGGTTTAGATTTGGGTTATTCATATTGATTTCATGAGGATGGCAAGCCAATCAATCATGCACAAGAGAGAGAACAAAGACTACTACAGTTCCAGAGGAGACTCAAACAGATACAGACATATTGTGTGTACATCTTCGACATTAATTTGCATTTAGCCAACAAGAGGTGTCATAGATACAGGAGAGGCCTGACAATGAGCATCAATCAGCAGAAAGACTGCAGTCACCTCATGAGGGTGATTGGCCATGTTTTAATAAATTAATTTGCTTTTTGAAATGGGTAAGAACTATTTAACAGTGGCTATTACATTCAGTGGTAGATTGTTTTTTTTTTTTTTAGAAGAGACCACCTCAATTCATTTGGCATTTGACTTTTCCGTTTTTGAGTCTAAATGTTTGATGTCATTCAATTTCTGGTCTTAGTGTGTGTTTTTTTAAGATAAATATTATGAGATCAACCTTTATCCTGAATGTGACATTTTAGTCAAAGGTCTGCCTACTTGATGCTATTGTTCTAATGAAATGGCAGATTCCTGTCATCTCATGATGTGAAGATACCTCAGACATTTGGGCTGCCCTGTGGGTACAAACAAACAGCTCACATCATGCAGAAGTAACATGCCATCCACCTAATTTCAGTACCTATTAGAGGAACATGCAAGATGCCTCTAACAGGCTGTCTAAGTATTTTGAATAATTATAACAATATGATGACATGACAGTGTCCCTTCATAACATTACTCAGGGTATCAGGGGATACAGCGTATCAGGGGATAAAGATGCATTTTCTCAGTTTTCTGTGCTCTCCTGGTGTAGTTTTGGTGATCCATTTGGTGGTTGTTCACTGACCTTCTGAATGAATTGTGTACCTTTTCGGCTCAATATCAGAGCAAGACTCTTGTTTTCTTGCCAGTTGTCATGTGGTGTGGATCTTGGACTGAAGGACTGTTGGACTAAACTGCCAAAGACAAAGACTCAGTTGTACTATTCTGGGCTCTGTAATCACGCCTGCTATTTACTCATCCTGGCGGTGTAGCTGACACCTCAGCAGGTACAAATGAGTTAGATGTGACAGTTATGTTTACTCTGATTGGTCAAAAGATGAAATCCAAAAAGCTGCAGGGCCAGTTCAGAAATCAAAGTAGCGAAGTAGCATCTTCTGCATTTGGTTGATTGGGTGATATGATGGGGGCTTAGTGATGACCTGGCCTTGTCAACACTTATCTGATTAGTTAAAAATATTGTGGTCATAGTTCATTATTTTTGAAATACAAGTGCAGCAGGGCTATGCAATATTATTTACTACACAGCAGATAGTAGATTTATTTAGTATATTTTTTCATTTTGCATAAGCACTGGTGAAATCAAAATTCATAAGACACATGCAATCAGAACTTGATTTCGGGCACTTGTCTTGTTAATTACCAACACAAGCTCTCAGGTGGCTTGGTGGTTCTAATCAATGGCATATGATTATGCTTCAATGATTGTCCTAGAGATCATTTTCTTAATAAACACAATGCCCTGATGAGCTGATGAACAGAGTATTCTGTACAATGACAGTGTCTGTGTGTTCTAGGTATGCAACAGGTAACAAACTATGGGCATTTGGTCTTGAAGGATACCAAAGTGAAGTTTTACAGTGTACTGCATGTAGCCCTTGTAGTGTTGGTCAGCAGTGTTTAACATTGCCATGAGAAATGATACAGTACATTCTTCAATCAGGCTCTCCATACTCCTATTCTGCTGTAAGGACAGTTTGTTTGAAAAGAGAATTCAAATAACTTGCACTGGTTTCCCATAAGAAAAGATCACAGGGAAAGAAGGAACAAAGAGCAATTCAAAATAGTGTTTATCCATTTTTTGACCACTTACCCAGGATTATTGAAAGGCACTATAATTATTAATGAAGGAATTATTTATCAGCTTTGAAGTGAATGCAGGATTGAATGCAGGATTTGATATTTAATGTGTTTGCCCCTTTTGGGGAGTAAGAATGAAGAAATGGTTACCAGCTGTGTAAATGGAAATCAAAGGGCATCAAGGCTCTTGATAGCAACTCCAATTACGAGAAGCCGACAGGGTAACCTTTTGTATGGGCCACGCTGGCATTTCCTCAGCTGCCACCGTGGTGTTTTCTGCCGAGCTCCACGTTTTCTTGGCTCTGCAGGAAAGGGAGGAGTCCCACAGAGATCAGAATCTTAGCATCCCAAGAGACTCTGTTCAGCTCCGCTCACCAATGCATCAGGGCATTTCATTATCTGCAAATGACTGGAAATGGTACATTGACACAGCGGTTGGTTGGTTTTCTTTTTCCTATTCGGAATAAGTCTAACAACCACCATACACAGATAATGATAGTAGATTTTGTTTGTGGAACAGCCAGCAGTTCAGTTCCCAGGATCTTCACTTTGAAGTCTATGGGAATGAGGAGTGAGGAGAAGTAGGCTGTTGTAAATCCCAAGCCGGCTTCTCCACTCCAGACAAAAAGATCAGTCATTGGGAACACTCACTCTTGTGCTCAAATGGCCCTGAGAGCTTTGCTACTCACCCTTGGTAGGGGTTTCACCTACAGACTTCCCCACTGGCTGAGGAAGGGACCACTGTTGCTGCCACACCCTCAGCCTCTGAGTGGACAGGCTGGGGGTGAGATGTGAGCTCCAGGCAGTCCCATCCTCATGGTCATCACTAGTGGGGTCGAAGGCAAGACACTAAAGCAGTAGAGGGCTCTCATAAGGATTCAGGATCTATCTATTAATTAAAAGAGCCATTAAAGAATTAAAGAGCCATTAGGAATGTTCATAAGAAAGATTATCTCATGGTGGGGGGCATATTTCCCTAGCATGTGTTTGCATGTCTGTAGTAGTGTGAGTGCTGTCGTCACTAGAGTGTGTACAGGACAGGCAAGAGAAGACAGGGTGGGAGGAGGCAGAAGATGCTGACAATAATGATCTGAGACACACACAATGATGTTTTCCTAAAACTGTACTGAATTAGGCAGTGGCACGGCATTATCATCTGGTGTACAGCAGCTCTTTCAATATAAGCAACTGTTCAACTGGAGGGTTGCGTGCTGTGGGCCAGCTGTTTGCTGTAACCCAGCAGATTTCCATCAACTGATAGGACACATGACAATAGATCATTCCAAATGAAGTGGAAATGAGTCATGCAATACAATCATCTTTCATGGCCTCATGAAGCTTCATGAAGATTTATTTGTACATTTTAGTCATGTTGATGTTCTAAACGAAGCAAGTCGGTTGAGCTAAGAAATGTAAATAGCCATTTTGTTGGACAAAATGTTGAGAACCACTCCTCCGCCTCATATAAGACATTGCCCATCCTCAAAAGACCAATGCTACTTGCTATGATTAACATACATTTCTATATTATGTTAACTTTTTTACATATGGTTCATTTTTTTTTTTTTTTTTAAACATGCATTTTATATTAGTATTTGTTTTTAGGCTTAATGACTTTACTTTAAACTGTTCATTTTAATGTGAATGTACCATGAAGTTAACCTGACCCTAGCCAGATGAATTTCGTTCCGCTTAGCTCCGCCTAGCTTCACTCACATCCATCTGGGACCAAATCTATCATCTATCCAAAGCATCATATAACTGCTATCAGTATACATGTTCATAATATATTGAATGAATAATCGTTGTTGTTTGCTAATGGTCCTACTAATTGAGCTACAGGACAATTACCATACACTGCACAAAGTATGCACGTTACCAGTATATATATTTCAAATATACATTTTACCACTAGGTATACATTAAACATTTGGATGGCATTGTTTGCACAGCACTATGCAAGTGCTGCAGACAGCAAGGGATACTGAACAGTTTGCAGTATGATGCCTTGTATCCCCTAAGCATCCATCTTGGAAGAGAGAATTCAGCAACAGTGATTATGCTCCATATATGCAGAACTAACTGCACACTAATATTCCACACTTCAGATCTTTAATAAAGCCATAAAAACCTTTGGCAACAATACTGTAATGTAATAACAAAACGTGTTAATCAATAGAAATGTAATTCATATTATCTCTCGCTCTCTCTCTGTCTCTTGCTCTTTCTTAACCTCTGCCTACAGCTTGTACATCATACTGTGATTAGCGACTTTTGTCCACCACTGACACCTATGTGAGGAAATTGCTATATAAAGCGCCTAAAATGAGTTGCGTAAATTGATTTTCCAATCCAGTTTGCTAGAGGGAAAAGCATACTTTTAATTTGAAAACCTGATTAAAAGCAAACAAGTAGGCCAAAGATATTTGGGGAGCTGGAGCTGTTCTGACTGTGCTCTGAGCAAGTTTCATTAGTGCTCAGGTGAATTTGAACAAAGTGGACAAATTGCTTTGTTATTCTGACTCACATGGAGCTGTCCCATACAGCACCCACTTCAGTCCTGCCTGGCCTGTTCTCTACAAGCGTCATCACGTGGGTCAGCTCCTCGACTCTGAATTTTGTTGGCACACTGTGCTGCCGAATGTAATAGACACTCTTGTTTTGACAAAATGTGCCATCTCAGAGTTTAATTGAATATTGAACATTTGTTGAACAATAGTGGCACTTAAATGAAGGTTAATTGTCAACTGTAGCATACATTTTAAGCATTGTAAGGTGAATGTGATTTTATCACCATTAAGTTGTTCATAAGCACAAATGAATTGGTTATGGAGAGACATTTCTAGTCTCAATGCTGTTAAATTACATGAACAGAAATAGCAACAACCCTTTTTCTGTCCTGCTGATCAACAGCTATACACTGTAGAGGACAGTATAGGATGTAGCTATACACTGTAGAGTACAGTATAGGATCTAGTAGTCTCGGTCTGACAAGAGCAAAAATCCTGACTGCAATAACTAGGAGCAACAACAGTATGATTTATCAGACAGAGGCAGATGAAGAGCAACTCTCAGATGCCAGCCATGTTGCGCTGTTTTGTCAAACCTCCTTTCCAATGTATATGGCAATCTGTCAGCTGGGCCTTTCACTACTTTGTGCACCCATCGCTTCTCTATACTGTAGCGCCTGAAGCATCCTGCCAGTCTACAGAATGCAGCACTTGAGCTGTGTGCATGTGCGGCTGTATCTCCTGGATAAGCCACATTTAGCCCAGTGGCTTTGGGAGGCCTTTGTTGAGTTTCTGTAACCCTTGCATTTGGTGTGAAATAGACCTAGCTTGCCCCTCATATATCTTTGGCTTTTAATTTTCTGACTGAGGGCACATGGAAGAAAATGAAAATGTGAAAGCTCTAGCTTATGTACACACTAAATACATACCTCAACTTCCCTAGCTTGTCCTGCAGTTAGTGTCTTCCATGCTTAACGTGTGATCATGCACAGTGTGTCGTCATGAGATTTCAAGATGTTCACTTTGGCAGCTTATTGATTAACTTTACAATGATAGATTTGCTGCACAAAAAGTACAGAATGGAATCATGACCTTGAATAACTATATGGTTTCATCCAATTACTTCAGGAGCAAAATCCAAATACTTCAGGACATACTATCTGAATACTGTACTCTGTATTCTATATGTGTCAAACTGGTAGATGAGGTAGATCAAGGGAATGTTATATTTGCATATTTAATGGCACACGTCTGAAAGATGACTATACTGAATTATGAACCTGGACCACAAAAAGATATCACATAAGAAATGGCTTCCAGTATAGTGTGTAAAACCCAGCATCTGCAGCATGCATTTAGTGTTATTAGAAGCCATTCACCTCTAGACATTTGGCAGTGGATCAAAAGCTGTCATCCAAAGCACTCCAGTCAGCAAGGCACCATATTAATTTCCATGTTGATAATGTTTTGGCATCTGGCTGAGCATGATCAGAGAATTCTGTAGTTGCCTGGCACGTAGGGTGTCTCTTAGCTACGCACATTGTGTGGCTCAGAAATAACTCCAAAAATATTGTAGGTGAATAGAAATAGTAATCGATAGTATTTCTATGTCTATGAATACATTTATGATGCAGATTTCGGGCTTGGGATGAAACATGACCAATCCTAAAGAAAAAAAATACCTTTCAGTATGCTGTTCATATCTTTCATTGTTAAATCCATACTAGATGCTGAGGGAAATACATATACATAGATTTCATTCCATCTGTCTCTGAAGCAGAGAGTAGAAATAGTCCATCTATCTGAGTTCTTATTTAACAGAGACTAGATAAAGCAGGACTACAGTACACTCTCTCTCTTACTTGCATGAGTGAGCTCATTTTCACCCAATTGCTCTGGGCACATTCCTCATGTTTTCTTCCACTTATAGCATTCTGTATCAGACTACATTATTTCTTAAGCTCCAGACCAACTCTGTTCCATAATTTAGTATATGGTCTAACTGATCTGAATCGCTTATTACAGCAAAAGATACTATTTATATCAGTGATAATTTAAAACAGAGGCAGAGTTGTACATTCAGCCATGATGCATTTATCTTCCAGACTGGCCCCCAAATTTTCCCTTGTTTTGCTTTGCCAACGAACCCAGTGCAATTAAAGATGATTTTCATGGGCAAGTTCACAATCCCCAACCCCACTGGGGTGCGATGCTCTTATCGACAGTGAACAGAGAGGATCATTAGTGTTCAGTGTGCCAATTACACTGTATTCAGAGTTTAAATGCCGTGGCCAATTCCTTGCCTGCCTGGAGTCTGCCCCATGCCCGCTGCCCCGCTACCCAAACCCGTGACCTTCATCCTCAGGAATCCGACTCCCAAGCGCCAGCCGCGGGCGTCATGCGTGTGCGTGAGTCAACAGCCACTCTCCAAATAATTGCCACACTTTAGCCAGAAAGGTTACAGGACCTCAGAACAGGATGGTGAAATACCACAGAGCACAGGAACTCAAATATTAGGTTGGATTTGCGTCATTCCTCTTTTTTGTGGTCACCTTTCTCTTTGCTGATTTTGAAGTAATTATGTTTTTTTATTTTGTCTTAAGTATGTAGGCCAGTTCAGCACATGCGGCTTTTCTGCAGGCACTTCAGTCCCCCAGTGGGCTCCAGTGGCACACCAGTGTCTGCATCTTACTTTACCTCCATCTCACACTCACTTAGGCCAGCTCAGTGGAACAGCACTCTCACTCCGCACTGCACAGTTATCACGTAGGGAATCATATTCAAATGTCAGACCGCACGATAGAGCCACAAGACATCCAGGATGATTAATGATGGTTGCCTCACATCTCATGTACTGTACATACGAATGTCTGCACAGAGCGTTATGTTATGTTATGACTCTAATATCAAACCAAATGCTGCCCCAGCGGCCCGGGTCGGGTGACTGAAGGAGCTTCAGCGTGAGAAATCTCTGTGTGAAACATTATCATGTACTGTATATATAAATGTCCCACAGCTGTGCAAATACAGTGGACAAGTACAGAGATAACAGAGATGTGTTTTTGTTATGATCTCAGGATATTATATTGTGCGCTCTCCAGAGAAAGATGCTGTTTTTTTTAACAAGAAATGATCTTGCTAAATGTGCATCCATTTGTTACCATAAACATGGGAAAAGCTAGAGTGACAGCCTGGAATTTGTGTGGTTACTAGCATTCTTTTAAATAAAGTCACGTATGTGTCACACACTTACTTAGTCGTTCGATAATTTGTTTTTTCACTGGAAGACTGATTTGAATGCAAATCAAAGTGATTAATTCAAACACATCATTCATAATAATGATGCTCTTCCGTCACCAGTAGCCATAGGGATTTAGTCTGTAATTTACAAATGTTTTGACTAAGTGTAAATTCTACTATGGTTTTACAGGAAAATGGAACAGATCAAAATGAATATCAGGAGATATCAATATCATACATCCAAAATGTACTATGTGAATGTAAGCAACTGTCTGTTATGTTTATTTATTTCAAATAAATTAAATGAACATGCACACTGAAGTCCATTGTGTGAATGTGCCAGATTTAGTCATGCCCACTAGTTTTCATCTGCAGTCCCTGGTTAGACAAAGCTCAACAGCCTTGCTCTTTAGTGCTAATTCATATAGCGTTCAGGGCTGTTGGCTGACTCACCAGTAACGTTTCTTCGCTCTGTCTGTCTCTCCCCTCTACCCTTCTTTCAGCCCTCGCCATGTGAGTGGTGTCGCTGTGAACCAAATAATGAGGTGCACTGTGTGGTGGCTGATTGTGCCGTGCCTGAGTGCGTCAATCCCGTCTATGAGCCGGAGCAGTGCTGCCCCATCTGTAAAAACGGTAAGATGACTCACTCGCCTGTGCACATGGTGGATCATGAGAGAGTCTTCTGATGAAGGTCAATTGAGTTTTTTGAATGGTAATGCACTTGGGAAATAGCAGATGAAGAACGTCCAAGCACTGGTACCTGAATAGCAGTTGTAGCACCACTCGGTGACTGTAAAGCACATGAGCTGAAGGGTACTGTGTCAGTTGGGAGAGCTAAGACATAATCGGCAACAGAATTTGTTTACACGCACACACACACACACACACACACACACACACACACACACACACACACACACACACACACACACGCACACACACAAACCCACACATACACACACACACAGAATGGAGCTGTTGCTTGTTATGACAGTGGCTAAATCATAACGTTTAGCACTTATGAATCACTGAATGAATGACTGATGAACAGTTTTATGCTGTCTTGTGGATACACTGTAGAGTAAACATTGGCCCATTGATTCAGAACATCCTAATTGGGATTAATTGCCCCTCAGGGAATCCTATACCTCTACATGGTCTGAAGTCCTTGTCTGCAATGCCCCATTCCAAAGTCAGTTATAGGATTCCAATTGCTTCTGATTATGCAACACTGCATCAGGGCATATCATTTGACATGGCAGGCTACGTTTGGGGGGAGAATGCCACCTTTCCTTCATTGCTAGATGATGACACAGTAATTCAGTGGTCGTGACTGGGAATAGTGACTAGGAGGCTGTAAACAAAGCAGTCATTGTGGGAGTATAACTTTAACCAGGCATGTCTAAATCAATAAGTATGGCTTTGAGCAGACCTTGCATGTAGGGTGTTTTTTCTTGAGTAAGAGGCTTCTCACGACTGTTTAGATATGCCTGTGATGGTGAAATTGGAAGAGTTTGTGTTACTTTCAACTGAATGGCATCAGGGATGATCATGGCTGATGATCATATTGTGATCCACTCCCTCAAGACTGACATAACTGTAACAAATGTCGGAGGCGGACATGATCAAATCACGTTTTGCCTATGGAAACCCCCATAATAGCACGACAGCTCAAGCCATTGACTTATCCCAGTGAAAACAAATCTACTGAGACGAGACAATTGTGCCTCTTGCATTTACTGACATATTTTAGGTAGAAAAGGCAACATTACCAGTATATTAACCAGTAAATGTTACTGCCCCAGCTATATAAACATTATCACATCCTACTTTGGTATATTTTATGTGTATTATGGTTGTGTACACCTTATAAACTAAAGTGCTACTCGTATGTTGGCTGGTTATTGTAGTAGCTGCCATAATATACAGCCTGCCTCATAAATTCTGTGATTGGACCTTTAAAGTGACATGACTTAATTGTTTTTTGTTATGGTCCTGGAAAATGTTTTACATTAAGTCAATACAAAATTGTAGCTGTACTTAAGGTACCAATCATTTTAAATCTTGCAGGACTGCCACTTTATCTAAATCTGATTTGCTTGCAAATACAAGGTTGAAGAAGCAGAAGGAAGTGAAAGCAATCCCAGACTGTTTTCCCAGATTGTGAGATACAATATGTTATTAAGGGCAACTCGTTTCGGTATCATCACAGTGTTACTTCATGTTAATGACACATTGTCATGTAAAGGACCATCATAACTGTTATTTCAACCAGTTGCTTAACTATTCAGTCTGCTGCAAAAATGTATGAAAAGTTTTCATAGCTAAACATATTTCCATTGATGACATTAGTCATCAAAAAACACCAGGTCGCGTTTTGAGTTTTTGAGTTTATGAAAGCCTTTTAGGTAGTTAGGTAAAGAACACGAATGAACCTAAAACTATGCATTTAACATATCTTATCCATTGCTGTTGTAAAGCCAATGTTCAAAACGTTAACATTATGGCCTTACTTTATCTGCCTGACTACTTTGCATAGACTGCATTAGGGGTGAACAGTGCTACTCTCTCAGTGAAGTTTCTGGCCTCTGGCTACAACACACACAGTATTAATTATTCAACCAGAGAACATTTGAGAGCAACAAAAACATATTTTCCAGATAATAACAAATGTTCCTGCCTTGCTCTTACCTAACGGATGTGCTTGATATCCTATAAAAAAAATATCTTGGATTCAGAAACAATTTTCACAGAATGCACATTAATATTTTGAATACGCCTTCATGTGATGACCTTGTGAGACATAACGTACACAGCAGTAGCAAATGAATACATGTAGAAGTAAATGCATAGATCCCAGATGCTAATTGTGGCGTTCTGAATGGCTCAAAACCATTTCCCCTTGCGAACCCTCCAGCCCTCTTCTGACCTACATCCCTGTTATTCCCCATTAGAGCCCATAAAGGAGCTGTGAGGTGTAGCATGCAGAGCCCTGCAGGCCCTTAGTCCCAACACACACACGCGTGCGCACACACACGTACAAATGCACAAACGCGCACACACACATGTTCTCACACACACACGCACATACAATCGTGTGCACACGCACACACACACACACACACACACATACACATACTGTACACGCATGCACGCACGCACGCACGCACGCGCACACACACACATACACAACTTATTCCTTGTACTTGCCTAAAGCTAAGGAGCACACTAATCCAGGCAGACAGGACACACTGACACCCTCGCGGTGGTGGCATTTTGGAGGGCCTGTTGACGTGCCCACCCCCCGGAGACCTGGTTGGGTCTGGCAGACCGGTCGCTCAGTGCAAGGAGAATTTGGCACAAATGAAGGAGCTTTAAAAGCCTTTTTCCACAACACTGACAGTACACTGTGCCCGGAAGACGCGTGCAAGAAAATTCCATTATCTTCCCTGCAAACCTTATCCAGGATCATTGCAGCCATGCTAGATAATGGGCATACAGACCGCAAATGAGATTGATTATGACATCTGACACAACTGCCCCAGATGATAGTTCACACCTCTCAGAAGTTACCTAAATAAGAAAGTATTTTAAGAAGCCCTGTCTGACCTTACGCTGTCATTGTTTTTTTCTTTTAAGCTATACCTGGTGCAATCTTAGTTGACTCTCTTCCATGGCTCTCTTTTCAGAGATCGAGACCTGACAGTGTGTCAAGTGACAGTCAGTCCTCACTGACATTCAGGCAGCTGTCATGTTTTCCTCAAAGCATTCAAAAAACGAGTGCAAAAACGGCTGGGCTAAATCTCTGTCTGGCTCTATTTACGACTTCATGCCTTCTTGACAGACTCATTCAGATATAATATTTTAGTGGAAGGAAGGAAGGAATGAAAGGTAATTTCTTGTATTACAGTTTTTTAACTGCTCACACACTAAATCTTTGCTTGTACAAAACATGTCTTTCAAACATCATAACCCCACAACAAATCTGCAAAACCATACACTAATTGTCAGTGTTTGACTCCTTGTTTTCAATTTCCTAAAACACATTTTGCAAAACACCACACACAATTCTCTAACACACAAAAACAGAAATCTTAATCTAACTTGGTTTCGTTTTTTAAACACAGTTATTCGCCACTTATTCACTCTCTGTCCTCAATGTACAAACACTCATTGTACACCATCTAACCATTGCCTTAGTATAGAGCTATGAATAGATATACTCTACGGTATATGTAAGTATAGACCCTTTCAATCTGATTTCAATCGTATTTCTGGTTGAAATGTTCAGAACCAATGTAGATACTTTGAAATGAAAATGAATTGGACTTTAGCGTAATGCACTACAAAAAGTCGACTTTATGTAAAACATTTTATTTTTGTTTCCATTAGCTCAATGTTGTTTTCTGTGCCTCCAGAAATGCCTTAGGAACACACATGTTTGTTTCTGCAGTTGAAAGGGTCTATAGGCCTATGAATACATACACGCCCAACTGCCTAATCCCCTAATATATATATTTTTTTTATTTATTTTTTTTTTTTTTTTAAACTTCCATGTTCATCTGGTGGTCATTGTATTTTTTTCTTGCTGGCTGTAGAGTATTGTATTCACAACAGTGAATTATTTACATAATAACATACTGTAAAAGCACATGATATGAAAGACAGAAGAGCTTTAGGTTTTGAGCAACAGTGTGAACATGATGTATCCAAAATGTCATATTATGACAAAAGTGTTTATAATGTGAGGTGAATGCTTGCTTTAGAAATGTGTTATGACATTTTGAATGTTGTGTGTCATTTTGCTGGAGATTTGAGGCATTTTGCAGTTTGTGTGAGCAATAGTGGGGTTTGCGTGTTGCGTTGTAGAGAGAGTGTACACACAGAGTTTTAAAAATGTGTGTAAACTGTAATATGTCACTTTGAACAGTGATTGCTATATTTTGTCAATCATTCTGTCTACAGTTAATGACTTAATAAGGTTGTCAGATGGATTACTTAAGGCTACCTGGCATCCCAAAGCTGGCAGGATAAGAATTTGCCCATGGCAAAAGGATAATGTGTCCTTGCTTTCATGGCAATCATACCGCTGCTGGCCTCCTTGTTAGTTTAGTTTAGTGTTTAGTATGTGCACCATGCCACCTGCCCGGGAGGATCTATCAATCGGATTTAAGCCGTGCTAGCTCCTCGCAGTGCTCCCCTTAGTGGTGTCTGAATCAAGTGATTGTTGATGTTCAAATCACAACAAATAGTTTGAGACACCGCATGGAAAATCTCTCTTCAAAATGTCTTGCACACATGGGATGATGTCTGTCTGAACAACTGCAGTTAAAAATCAGTGGTAATCTTATAGCCTCAGGCTATATATAGACTACAGCTCTGGTGTGAATTGGAGGCAAAAATTTGTTCAGAGGCTTATTTAGGGGACCAAGTTATGTTCATTACTTTTTTATCCTGGTTTCCACTCAGTGGAAATTCCCTGTTTGGTTTTGAGTGAGATTCAAAAACAGTAAAGAAAGCCCTCTGGACAATCAAAATGTTAATCTCATCATAGACAACAGGTGTTACTAAAATGAGAATGTGTGATTATAAAGCGCATGCATTGTCTGGGGAGAAGTATTTTTAATGTCACAGTCTTTGAACCAATACTTTTCTATAAACAATTCCTTCCCCAAAACAAGACCTGCTGTGTATCATAAATTGTACTTGTAAATGAAATGAAACCTGTAAATGTATAGTTAATGGGCCTATTTACAGCTGCTTTGTTTATGTTTGAATCCAACACCTGGGACCATGAGAATTTATGAATCTGTGTCATATCAAAATGGGAGAGTGATATTATGAAAATGGGAAAGTGATATCAGAATGGAGCACAGATAATTCAGACATTCAGATATGATGTGGTGTTTTCAGTAACCATTTCTAAGAGAGTAAACTACAAGATGTTCTCATTCCAAGAGAAGTACAGAGAATGGAAGAGACTATTTGAAGGCTTTGCATAACAGACTTCAGAAATCATGCAAACACTATACAGTATATTTAAAAAGTATTTTAAAAAAATCTTCCGGCTGTCAAAATAATGCAGTTTTATTTTTTGTTTAGTTACTGTTATTGTTGACCAAACTGTGTGTAAACATCTTTTTTCTGTTCATTTTATGCCACTAGGATAAGCACAATGATAGTTTACTGTAATAATACACATTCACCTTATGAAGAGGAACAGCACTTAATGGAATATATAAATAATAATAATAATAATAATAATAATAATAATAATAAAATAGCCTAGAAAATACATGTCTGTATTTTAGGCTTTGTAAACAAAAATTGCACAGGGTAGATACCGATATAACTTAAATATATAGTATTACACAGACCAAAGATTGTAGAGCACTGACACAGACTATTACCAAAATATGCTAGGAAATTATTGGATGGAATCATGATCTATTACGCAAAATGATTGCGGCCAGCCCAAATAATCGATTATGTTCTAGTTGTGACAGACCAAACCAGGGTAGGAATTTCACGGCGGCCATGGCCGCCGTCGTAGCCCCTTGCGTTGGCCGTGAGGCCCCTTTGAAAATCAGAGGTTTACAGGCCACGGTGGCCTTGGTGCCCCCTTCTTTCAATATTCTGCTTTGCGTCCTACTAATAGCGATTTTTATTTAGCCTGTGGCCTGTCAAAATAATCTTAGCATTCACAGCGCAAATTAATTTAGTCATTTACGCAGTGGAGAAAGTGGCAGCGCAAGAAAGAAAGTGCGTCCAAATTCACCCATTCTCAGTTGAACTACTCGCGAAGTAGCCTATTCATCACACAGACATCACACGTATCACATGAAAGAGCTTTTTCTCAGCTTTTAAACGATGTTAGCCGATAATTGCTGTGTTGAACGGTTCGCGAGAAAAGTAAATAATATAATTCAATTTAATCATACATTCTACTGAAGGTTTTGCGTCCCATGATCTCCATACCCATTCATCTCGGTGTAATACTTTACGAACCCTTCTTTTAACACATGACAACCCATATATCAGAATAAACAGGAGACCTTACCGAACACAAAGGTGTAAAGCAGTCCCCTGTGCAGTTAGCCGTTCCAGAGTAATCCAGTTTTGAATTTGCAGTAAAGTTCGACATACATGGATGTCTCCAAATTTGGGCTTTAAGTTTTACAATGTGTTTAAATTGTTCCACATGATTTCATAACGGGCCAAATACAAAATAAATGTTACAAATATCGCCTAGGCTATATATTGATAAATCAGAGGACAGCTTACTAAGAGTTTGTAAAAGTAGCCTTAATGATCACAAAATGCTAAGCATGCATCTAGGCTATTTGAGTTTCTTAAAGCTGAGCTGTGCTTAAATTGTTCAATACATGATTTCATAACAGGCCAAATATAAAATAAATGTTATGTATAGCCTAGATATCTGTAAATATTAGATAGTCAGATGATTTACAGTTCTATGTAATATGTCAAGTTTTCATTTCATGTTTTTGTAATGTTTCATACAGTGATGCAGGTCTACTGCAGTGAATAGGCTAAATACAACTTTGATAATTTTTATAGCCTACTACTAATAGTTAACTTTGGCCTTGGTGCCCTGACATGTGGCCTTTGTGCCCCCCACCAAATATGCCGAACTGAAGGCCAAGTGGCTTTGCCCCCAGAATGGTGAAATTCCAAGCCTGGACCAAACCATTCTGTCAATATGTATTAATATCAGTGTCTAATTGCAATACTCATCAGAGTGTCCAGGACTTCTAGATGGTAGACAAACCACTAAAATCACACACAAAATGAACTGCCGGATTCACTCAGGTAAGTGTACCCAATTTGGAGGAAATTGCTGTCATGTGAAACCCATAGCACTCAAATGAACGGTTATATAAATATGAAGCACTGAACAACAAGAGACTGGAGAAAAGGTTAGGTGTTGGCGCCTGCAGTTCTGTAAGACAAAGCTCACTACAGCATCTTAAAGAACAGGAAATTATAAATAGTTGTGGTGTTGATAATGTTCATAGTAGGAAAGCAATCTCAAGCCCTTTGTGGCATTCCTAAGAATATTCTTCATCATTGATTATTGATATTATTGATATTTGTGGCATCATTGATTATTTTCATTCAAGAGTAGTTGGTTAATGATGCAGACTCTACACCCACAAACCCCCTGGAGTACATTACTGAGGTAGAGGCACAATGCTCTCTGATAATTACACACACACGGGGGGGCAGCCGTGGCCTACTGGTTAGCGCTTCGGACTTGTGACCGGAGGGTTGCCGGTTCGAACCCCGACCAGTAGAAAGCGGCTGAAGTGCCCTTGAGCAAGGCACCTAACCCCTCACTGCTCCCCGAGCGTCGCTGTTGTTGCAGGCAGCTCACTGCGCCGGGATTAATGTCTGCTTCTGTTCACTGTGTGCTGAGTGTGTTTCACTAATTCACAGATTGGGATAAATGCAGAGACCAAATTTCTCTCAAGGGATCAAAAGAGTATATATACTTATACATACCTCATGCTTTTACACCATCCATAATTATAAAAACAATCAAAATGGATTGTGTTTCAATGAGTGAGTGAATGAATGCACTTATACCCGTTCAATACTCAAATGTCAAATATCGCTCAAATATCAAATATTATATATTTATTACTCAAATATCAAATATTATATATTTGATACTCAAATATCAAATGTGTATCTTAAAGGTATTTTAAAATTACATCTGGACTGTACTGATCCAATGGTGGCTTTTAGATAAAGACTCTTTGTCGGGGTGCGTGCCTTGGGATGGATGAGCTATTGTGTCAATATTCCCACCAACACAACATCCTTTCATTTTTCACGATCCAACTGAAATATTCTAATGACAAAACACTAGAAGAGAATGCCATTAAGGCATCATCATCAAGAGAGTAAATCTGTCTGTTTTTATGCAACAACACAATGTAACTGTTTGGAAAGCTTGAAAGCTTCTGGGAGGAAATTGAAGGGATGGCTTTTTTCTTTAATGGAGGTGCCCATGCAGACTACCAGCTCCCTGCTGCCTCTGTGAGCAGCTTCAGAGCCGGGGCCCAGTGCACTTGCCAGCGCGGCTACTTGCCAGCGTCCTCAGCTTGCAGTGCATTAGAATGCAAAGTGTTCCGTGTCAGGGGGGAGGCGAGGGAGGGAAGGAGAAAGAGCTTTAGTGTTGCAAAAACAAGCCCATCAGTGCATGCCCATGAAAAGATCCCACTCCTCTGTTCTGACTTCAAAACTCCCCAGGGTCCCCTTCCCGGCGCTCCCATGCCATTCCCTCCAGGAGGAGCCTCCCGAGAGCGCTTTGTGCCCCCTTTGTGTTCGCTCTCTTCAATTCTCTCTTTCTCTCTATTTCTCCCTTTTCTGTCAGTTTCCCACTCTCCCATTTGCACTCTTGCAGTCAGCCAGTCTCCCTTTCTCTTCCCCTGTGTGACAGGTCCAAATTGCTTTGCCGGAACAACGATCATCCCAGCCGGCATCGAAGTGAAGGTGGATGACTGCACCATCTGCCGCTGCCACAGTGGGGACTGGTGGAAGCCCGCGCAGTGCCTGCGCCGTGAGTGCCTCAACGGCCAGTCGTAGACACTCGCCCAGGACCACAGGGGGAGAAGACGGACCGACGGACCGACGGACCGACGCACTGGCGGAGGGAGAGAGGAAGCGGATCGCAAGGCAGCTCCATCAGAACAAGGGACACGCTCTCCTTGCAAAAGACTTGATGGACTGACTGGCAGGAGCACAAAAATTCTTGTCTACACACAGATTGCTGAATGAGCTGAAACTGACACATGCACGCACATGCACGCACACACACACACACACACACACACACACACACACACACACACGCACACACACACACACACACACACACACACACACACACACACACACACACACACCGCACGCACACACACACACACACACACACACACACACACACACACACACACACACACACACACACACACAACACTACACATCATCTGAAAGCGCGGAGGAATCCAAGTGGTGGGCTTCGCTAAAGACTTTATATTTTCTGTAATATTTACTGGCACATTTTTATGACTTGCTTATGCTGCTTAAAACACACAATGTTTGTATATTTCACTCACACGTCCCTCTCTTTATTACTGCCGCAGTACTGATGCTCATGCGTTCTGTGTAGGTCATTTGCTTGTTCTGAGTGTCAAAGCTGTGCTGAAAGAGGGGAGATTACTATATCTTTCTGACAAAGATCACAATCGACTGTTGTTCAACATGATCAAGTTACACTGTGTGGGGAGGGAGAACCTGAAGTGTCCCGATTTCTAAGTGGCACATTACCATCGTCAGGAAGCACACATCCCTCAAACTAGGGGGCTCTACTCACTCGTGCCCCTAGATCTGAAGGAATCTTTAATGTAGCACTTATTCAAAAAAATCAGTAGCCGCACGTCTGAATATTCACTATAAATATGCTATAGGTTTTTGAGTCAAATGAGATGCTAAGCCCGTATGAACTCCATGGTTGATTTAAGATGTGGATCTCCTGTGGGGAGTTGGAGGAGAGTACTTGTTAAGAACAAATAAGAGAACAAAGGCAGTCTGAATCACTTAATGCTGGGGATGAGGGGCTTAGATGAGGCCAGGCGGAGTAGGGAGGAGAGCAGCGAGAGGTGATGCTGTAAATAAGAGTGTTAGAATTAGTTACAGGAAGAGCTCAGTGCTGTTGTTAGTTCTGGTCATTTCTGTCAAACCTGACCAATTGTTTGCGTGCACAATCACAACGACATGTGGTGTGCTGTGCTCATGCAAATTTAATTGGCTGGCTGGAAGGATCATCTCTTTTGGAAGTCTCCTAAATGGTTATCTGAGCTGGTGTCGATTTTTTCAGCTGTTCATTATGAAGCCCAGGAGAAGTTTTCACAGCATATATGTAGGTATTTTAGATGGCTTACAGGAGATTTAAGGTGATCTACATAAAGACAATGAGCTTCAGGGTCGGGAAGATAGAAAGAAGCCAAAAGACTGAGTACAGATGATAGAGAGAAAATAAATAAAGAAGTTGAGCAGTGATCGCCATAGCGACGCTGAGCGCTGGATCTCTCAAACCTCGTTTGCTTGTTTTGTTGCTTGGATAAGCAGAAACGTGCAAAGACAGTTCCAGATTATTGATGCCTCAAACATCTATTGTGTGTTGGTGAAACACCGCACCATTTGATAATCAGCCAGCATCAACAGCATCAACCCCCAGTGCTCTCTATTCATTTAGAATGCCCTTGTTTTTCTCCCCTAATTCCAAACAAACAAAAATATTCTTAAAGGGTAACAGCTTGAACTTGTTATTTAAGCAATTAGCAAGCCTAAAGATGGCTCCTTTAATTTCCCTTAATCAGGCAATATTCTGTGATGAATTAGCCGCCTCTGCTCTCAGCACTACAGCCCAGCAGACAAGAGCTCGGGTGGAGTGGGGCTGGGTGGAGTAGAGTAGAGTGGAGGAGAGGGGGAGCTTTGAAACAAGGGAAACGCCGGCGCATGGAGGTTGCCTCAAAGCTGCATTTAGAAACGCTCCCTTTCATCCTGCCAGCCTAAACCCACAGCTCGCAGTAAATTTAAATTTCAAACTTGCAGTACAGGGTGGGGGCACGTGTTGTTCCACAGCACCTGCAGATGTACAGGTCTGCTCCCCTCTGTTCAGTCAACAATGGATTTACTTTATTCCCTTTTTTTTTTGGTGTTTGTTCAAGCAGAGCCTTAATATTGCATTTGAGCACAGATCAGTGGACAAAGTCATTAGTTGGGATAGGTGGAGGCTTTTCTCATAGATCCACGGGTTCAGACTGTGCGTGAAGGCGACCACCTCTAACCAAACCTGTTCCCACATCCTTGGCTTTTTCCACCATGATAAATACCAGTCATTAATTCAAAGGCAAATTCCGCTAATCCCAAGTGATCCATCATGCCTTTTTCTCAGCAACTGAAATTCATCCCTGTTAACCTTTTAGACCCTTTTACAAAGTGCTGATGGATGAACTAGTCAATAAAAGATCCAGGGTTTTGGCAATGAGACAAAAATGAATGCAAAAATATGATCCCTTAAGGAGCTGCATATTTGGTGTGTACAAAGTACCCACGTTTTAGCTTATGTCCACAAGATTTTCTCGCTCTCCTAGATCCCTTTGCCCTTCAGGCCACCTGCATCTTCTCCTCATATCCTCCCAACCCAGATTAAATCTCAGACAGGAAATATCTTTGTCTATCTAGTAAGAACACAAGAAAAAAAGGGATTAAAAAAGAAAGGGGAAAAAATCTATCTAGAACTCTGTGCGATGGCTAATAAGTTCACTCAGTTTTAATCAAATACCTTGCACTTTAGAAAAGTCTTTCATTTATGTAGTTTTAATTCACAGATAAGAAGTGGAAAAAATGAGAAATGGAGAACAACAAGCTTGATTCCAGATCAGATATTTGGATTTGAGGCAGAAACACAGTGTCACGGTGTCACAATCTTTGTCCAGCTCCGTTTGAAGCCCGCTATGCCAAGCAGACCCCACAGCTGCAAACAAAACCACAGCTGAGGCTGAGGCAAACATGCTATATTTATCCCATTCTTCTGCCTGTCTCGCTCTCTCGCCTGGATCGCCTCTCCAGAGACACACTAGCCAGTGCAGAGCCATAGGAGGGCATCAGAGTGGACCACATGCTAACCATCATGGTGCCCTGCTCCAACAGCCAGACTAAACTACAAACCCTGCTGTACCAGAGAGACATATTTTCACTCCAGTTAACATGTTAGCTACATTAGGGACCCACGCGCTAAGTCATTGCATAAGAGGCTATTCTGCACAGTGGACTCTCAGTGAAACACAAAAATGCCCCCTGTAGCAGGGTTATATCATTGACTCTCAGGCTTGTTCAAATGCTATTTAATGATAAAACAGCACTGCTAAGTTTTATTTCAAGACTGGACACATCTTTTACATATGTATAGTTTGGTTACAGTTCATGTTTCAAAAGGCCCAAGGAACAGCTATTAAAACATTCCCATTTATTCCACATCTTTTCTATATCTTTCTCCATTGACAATCATTCAGGGAGCAGCAGGATGTCTAGACTCTTTGACAAGTCACACATTGTCACCCAGCAAAATATTTGGTTCATTCACAGTTCCATGCAGTTCTTTTGCTCCTGGGTAAATTTGAAGATGATCTGTTGAAGCAGTCTGTCTCTGGTGTCTCTTCATTCCATTTTTAGCGGCGGTCTATAGTCATTTGTGCATAGGAACATGGACATGTGCACTCCCCTCCCCTCTATCTAAAGTGAACATTTGCTTCTTTGCTGTCCATTTTGTAGATGTGAAAGTTTCTTTTCTTGAGACACCGACTTAACTGTAGCTGAAAGCTATAAGATTGTTCTCTTTTTTTCCCTACATGAAACTGTTACATGAAGTGTGCCTGAAAACCAACTATAAATTGTATCCAAGGATGAGAAGAAAAAATACTGTTAACAGATTTTATTATTCATAACAACTAATTGTTATTATTAAGAGGTTGAACTGTTATCATTTAATAATATATCATATAAAATATACACATAAGATGAAAGGCTATATACTATTTTTCATTTGAAAAAGACAGATTAAAAGGTTTGGTTATACATATTGAAAATATACATAGAAAAACATATTTGTGTTGAAACTAACCAAACCCTTTGGTTTTATTGGTTCCTAATTAAAATAACCCTTTGGTGCCCTTCACATGTACAAAACTGTAAATATCTTAAAACATTCAATATGTATTCTGCATTGAGAGGTGGAGACAAAAAAGAAATGTGTATTATTTATGAAGACAAAAACTATTTTGTTAAATAGACTGGATAAAGTGTTATTCAACAAAAAAACAACTGTTTGTGTGTGTGCGTGCATTTATTTGTTTCGCTGACTCTCCCACTTCTTAAACCCAGAAGAGTTACACCAGCCCTCCCCTGCCCACTTTGACACCAACACGGGCTCTGACTGAGAGCACACTGATCAGATACTGCAAACACGCACAATTTTTCACCGCTGACACCGGCACTATTTCACATCAAGACATTCATTTATGTAGGAAAGCATCATGTCCCAGCACGGCTTGGGCCACGGCAGAGAGAGTGCAAGTGGGACATCGCTCTCAGTGAATCCCGTCAGCGACAGCCAGGAACTCTGCAAGGGGTCCGGATGGTGGACCCCAGCACCCACCCATCCTTCCCCCACTCCATCTCCACCTGCGTCTGCACCTGCCCTGCTGCGCCATTAGTTTAACCTGACCCAGTCTCAACATCCGTCCTTGTCCCTGTGAGTCTGAGGAGCCACCAGTGCAATAGAAGTGACGACCCGAGGCAATCCTGGAGGAGTTAGAGCCGATTGGTTTCCCCCCAGAGCCAGGTGGAGAGAGCCTGGCCTCCTCCTCCCCTCGTCCCATGCACAGTGGTCCTTCGCTACCTTTCCAATTCATCACCCGTCTCAAATCCTCTCCTCACTACTAATTGCCTCCCTCCACCTCCTTCCAAAAAGAGGGCAAAGCAATTTAATGCAGCTCACGGCAATCAATAGCAATTAGGAGCATCCCTGACTAATCCGAATGAAAGCAGCATCCTGGGAGACGGCCAGAGAGCACCTCAGGAGCGCGGCCAGACATCAGCCCACTTTTTGCCCTTCTTCCCTTCTTCTCATGCAAAACTTGTTTTTCCCCCCAAACAAAACAAATGGAAAAGTTGTTTGTTTCTTTTGAAGAAAGTGGTCAAGTGCCAACCCGGTGACTGGAGTATTAACTGCTGCAACTTCTCGCTCACGGATCCTTAAGTTCAGTTATAATCAATCTTCCAAACAAAGGCATTTTTTTGAAGGTTGTTAAGATGCAGCAGCCAATCTTAGATTTGAATCTATCCTCGTCATAAACTCGACATGTTCTTGGATTGCAAATAAACAAAGCCTCACTTTTGATGGACAAGGAAGATAGTCTTTCTCCATTCCTTTGGAGAAAGTTTATGATAAAGACAGAACAAAGAACTCTTTATTGTGACATTGGATTTTCCCACAAGGACACTCTGTGGCTTACAAAAGACTTTAGTGTTACAAATGACATGCACAAAGAGACATATTTTATAATCTTCTTTTATATTTTTTAAACGGTTTCTATACTGTCCCAGAAAACGTAGAAAAAAGAACACAGCACAATAGGGTTTGAGAGGCTTCCTGCTCAGTGTTTTACAAAGAGAATACTCTTGGCAGGAAAGAGAAGGACTTCGATTTTCCACTTATTCAGCAGCCTGAAAGTGCCAGAATGATTGCTAATCACTCTTATTATATTGAACCGATCCTTAGGCTTCAGAATCTTTATGAACTTCACTCTCTCTACAGAATCATGATTCAAAACACCATGCATAGCTCGTGGGTTACAGCTGTCTCTGAATAACAGTAGGAGACAGACGTACACACACAAAGTTCACTTGGTCCCCTGGTCCCTGATAGTGGACAGGGGCCTCCTTGCTCACAGCATCAGGGTGCCGGCGCTGGTTCTATCTCTGGAACGGGCAGGAGCTGGAAGGCAGAGATGCAGTCCAGCAGCCAGCTAGCGGGGGCTGACCACACCTTGCCTAGGCGTACCCGGGAGGGCCGGTAGGCGCCCTGGGGCTCGTAGAGGATGTACTGCGTGCAGAGGGCCTGGTCGGAGCCTGGCTGGGCGTGGTAGGCGGCGGCACTCAGGGTCTGTGTGACGTCGCTGTCCGGCTTGGGCTGCCTGCTCAGGACCTGACCCCCTCCCTCGCGGATGAGCTTCAGCAGGTCAGC
Organism: Alosa alosa; assembly: GCF_017589495.1. Lineage (NCBI taxonomy): Eukaryota > Metazoa > Chordata > Actinopteri > Clupeiformes > Clupeidae > Alosa > Alosa alosa. The sequence continues at coordinate 22,800,423 of NC_063191.1, forward strand.
CTTCTCCGGTCGCTGGAAGGAGCCCAGCAGGAAGAAGAAGCAGCCGTCAAAGAGCCGGGGAAGCTACAGGGGGAACGAGAAAGCGTATGAGTACATCCCCAAACAGGGCCTCTACAGCCTCTACATGATGCCTGGCTGGCTCCTGTTTGAGAGGTTATCAAGAGCACTCTGCAGACATATCTGACCATTTTACTTTGCAAATGAAACAGAGGAGACCGGCTTCTCAACATGTGGTTGCACTGACCAAAATAAGTCAAGGTCGTTATTGTTGCTGATATCAGCAACATAGAATTTAGTATTATTAAAGTATTGAGATTTTTTAAAACTGGTTTATTTTTTGTCGGTTTTACATGGTTTATTCATGATGTGTGTCGATTTGGAAAACAGCATCTGTTAACTTACTTAACTTACATGGCTACAGTATATGGTTGCAATTCTGCAGGAAGTGGCCATTAAGGGTGATTGTGAACTCTGACCTCTGCCACAGCACTCTGTGCCAGTGAGAGCACAGGGCCTGAGGAGAGGGTCAGCAAGTTTCAGTGTCACTGGTGCTCACTCAATCGGCTATCTACTCAAGGGCAAAGAGCTCCTCAAATCCTAGCTGGCCTACAGCTCTGTGGGAGAGGAGGCATTCCAGCTGCTGCCACTGGTGAGCTGGGCTCACACTTCTCTTATTCTGACTCTGAACACATTCATCTGGATGATTAAAAAACTGCAGTCAATAACGCTTCAACTGTTGAGTAGTGAGGGAAAAAAACAGTAAGCTCACATTTTTAGACTTCATTGTATGTGTACAAATAGTCAAGATGGATGGGTGAAACCGGAGATATTGGTAATAATTAAAAGGCAAGGTAATTTAATGAGAAACTGTTTCTTTAAAACTGAAATGTTAACTGTTCTGCTGCAGGTTGTGAATATCGTCTGTCCAGAAAAGACATGTTATTTGAAAAGTAAATGTCAATTTCAAATACAAAAGCAGAGCATTTGATGTGTCCTAAAGCAAGAGTTGCCAATATTCATTCACTTGATAAAAGGCTAATGTTGTGTGCTGCAGGTTGTGAATATCGCCTGTCCAGAAAAGACATGTTATTTGAAAAGTAAATGTCAATTTCAAATACAAAAGCAGAGCATTTGATGTGTCCTAAAGCAAGAGTTGCCAATATTCATTCACTTGATAAAAGGCTAATGTTGTGTAAATAAATACACAACAAGCTATATTATCAGGGGTTTTTTTATGACCGTTTTTTAAAATATTATTACCATATTGCACCGGCCACCCTATAAAGAAGAACACCTGGCAGGTGGCCCGTAGGTCATTTGAGTTTGAGACCCCTGACCTACAGTATATCATCAAACTAGCACAGTCAATAATGTTTCAGGAGTTGAGTAGTGAAAGACAGACATTAAGCTCACAGTTTTAGACTTCATTGCATGTGTAAAAATAGTCAAGATTGATGGGGGAAATCTGAGCTATTGGTTAACAACAACAACAGCTATGCCTCCACAGAGATGATGTTAAATGAGATGATCAGCTTGTTAGAGACCACATTTTTGTGAGGGCCAAGACTGCTCGGTGAGTGCCTCAGTGCTCTCCGTTGTGTCCTAGGGCTGCTCTAGTCTCTGGAGCTAAGCAATAACAGGGCCATTGCCTCCGTTTGGCCAGCCTGCCCTCCGGGAAGAGGGTGAGTCATGCGTATGAGTCTCTCAGGCAGCGCTCTGCCAATGAAAATGGGAGTAATAAAAAAAAGAGCCTGGGGCCACGCGCAAATCAGGCCTCGGTGGACGGCGCCTCTGCTCCGCCAACGGTCACTCTCTCAGGGGACGGCAGGACAAGCAGAGGAGCGAGTCAGATCTGTCTGTCTGCCTGTCTGTCAATCACTCCCTCCCTCCCTCCATCCCTCCATCCCTCCCACCATCACTCACCAGGTTGTCTCGGTTGAAGCGGCTGCGCTGGGGTCCTTCCCCCGCCTCATGCTCCACCTCGGCGGCCCGGGCACCTGCCTGACGGCAAGCCTTCACCCCTGTAAGGACAGAGCAGTGAGACAACGAGAGCAGGAATGATAAGAGAGGGAAATGTGAGGATGCAGCATGAGATCTCCAAGGACATGGGCGCGCCTTGTAATCAAACAACAGACGAACAAGCAATGAAAAAAAAAAAAAAAAATGGAAAAAAGAATCATGTGAAAGCAGGCTGATGCAATACAGAGATATATGCTGTGAGCTCTTCCACAGCTAGACCAGATTTGTTTAAAATGTACAAAAAAAGGCCTTCTCATATGGAGGAGCACCTCCATCCACACACACACACACAAAATATATTCCTTAGAGGGAGGTGGCTTAACGGACGAAAAAAAAAAGATATAAATAAACACCCAACACAGCCTGTGCTGGCCAGAAGACGAGGAGAATCCATTAAACTGCACTACAAGGCCAGCACACAAAAGACACAGCAGTACACCCTGAAAGTGGCCATTACATGCTGTTTTCCTTCAGCTGCACTCATTTTCCACAGACAATTTTTGTGTGCAGTTTACCTCTGGCTGTTCATCGCTCTCTGAAATAGCACCACCCCCACCCCAACGTGCCCCCATCCTATCCACACCACACCCTTTAGCCCTTGCAGTGCGGGGAGAAGTGCGAGGCAGGCTATACACTTCACTGATGTGCTGTCTGCAAAGGCAGCAGATTGGCCCATGAAGCCATTATCTATTGTTGCCTGGAAAGTGTTCATCTCACGTTAGAGTAAGACCTTACCAGGGAAGAGGGGGGGTGAATGAAACTCCTCTTCCTTTGAGCTGGCTGGGGGGGTGGACAAGGCTTTTAATTCTGCCTTGGCCTCTGCAGAGTTCTAGAGAGGACTTGCAGAAATCACTGAGTGCAAATGGGCCTCGAGATGAAAATCATATTGGAAAGGTAACCAACCATTTCAGCCCACACCCTCCTACCCGCCATCTCAGAGACCAACGTTTCACAAGGAGGAAGAGGAAAAGGAAAAGGGAAAAAAAAAAAAAAGTTGAAATGTTGCTGCAGCTGTGTGATGCTGGTCCATTAGTGAGATTACGCGTCCGGTCTGCTCGCTGTCACAACAGGGCTGACTCCATCTCCACATCTCCAGCCTCCGCTGGGAGATCACAGCTCTATCTGGTGCTCAACCACTCTTCACACAGAGATGGGACACACACAATCCCACATGCCATCACACTCACACACACACACACCCTAACACGGACGGCGGGTACAAAAACGTGGTCCTGTCTGCACGCCTCGGCAGAAGTCATCAGGCCCATAATTGCATTTCCTCTTCCTCCTTAATTACAGCCTTCATTTCCAAAGACCCCAGCGGGCGGTGCAGGCAGACAGAGATACCGGGGTTAATCCGGCCCCCACTCCGGACGATAGGGCCGGCTCGTTAGCCCCGACTGCCAGGGACCATTAGCATATCAGCTAATTAGATTCCAAAAGATGACGGGGGGGCTGCACAGGGCTAGGACTCAGGGACTGGGTGGGTGGGAGGTGGGGCTGTTGTGGAGAGCCACGGAGGCTGGCCTGGTGGCATCTCCCAATCACACGTCTCAGGCATCCCGTCCTGGAGAGCTGGGTCAGGGAGCCGTGACGACAGGAGAGAGAGAGGGCTGTCTGAGGCCGAGTGGAGCCTCTAGTGCTCAGCCAGCGTGGAGAGCAGAGGACTGCTGCATGGAATTACACTGCCAAAGCCAAATGACATGCACAGAGACAGAGACACACACACACACACACACACACACACACACACACACACACACACACAACACACACACACAACACACACACACACACAGGCACGCACAACACACATGCACAACACACACACACTCTAAGTGGGACAAGTGGATACTTCATTGTCATGTGCATGTGGTAGTGGTGTAGATGATTGACTTGGGATAGCATGCACACAGTACAGCTTAACTAGCCAGAGAGTGTGTGTGTGTGTGTGTGTCTTGTTGCCATCTTGCATTTTTCTTACATTAATAAAAAAAAATGTGGAATTTGCCTAAGACCAGCACAGGCTTACTGGCAGACCCTGTGTTGAATACATGAGTGCAAATAAGAAAACACACAAACACACAGAAAGAAAAAAACAAAATGGTAGACACCTTCAGAGAAGTGCTTTATGAATTCCACTAAAATGTGTATGCCCGCGCACGCACACAAAACAATATCTGTGGCTGCCGGAAGAAATCCTCTCGATTATTTGAGAGGGGAGGAACAGAGGGTCAAACAGAAGACAGAAAACATTCTCCTCGAGAGCGAGGGAAAAAAAGCAGGTGGCCATGGAGGAATGCTGAGATGAGAGGTGGGGGAGGAGGCATGCACTTCTCTCATCAGGACACACACTGCTTCAGTGCGCCTTAAGGACATGCCCCAGCTCTCTTAACAGCACACTGAGGAGAGAAGGGCATGGAGAGTAGAGAGAGATAGAGAGAGAGAGATGGACAGAGAGAGGGGAAGAGAAAAGAGGAATGGAGAAGAGGTAGAGAGGGCAAAGTGATAAGAGTGAGAGAGGGTGGGTTATGGGGCAAGGCAGAGACCCAGTAAGGGGGAGAAAGATGGAGGAGAAAGAAAGAAAGAAAGAAAGAAAGAAAGAAAGAAAGAAAGAAAGAAAGAAAGAGAAAGAAAGAGAAAGAGAGAGAGAGAGAGAGAGCGAGAGCGAGTTCCATCAGACAGAATGCAAAAGCATGTCAGAACTAGACTCCCTGCTCCGCTGAGACCCTCTGACCAGCTTGTTTCACGGAACGGAAACACACTTCACAACAGAGCGCCATTCATGTTTCCAACACATCCGATTCATTTAGCAGATGTTCCCATTCAGCGCAGCGCACGCGGCGGGCACATTCAACATGGAGGCCGTCCAGGTGGCCTGAGCAAACAAACCGTTCTGATGGGCCAGCACTAGCAATACAGGTGCCAGCTTCCACCCTGCAATCAAGCGGGATTCAGGGGGTGTCATCAACGGCAACCTATAATCTCCAGCTCCGTACGAGCTAATGGGGGCATGCGGGTGGTGCAGGTGGACTTACAGCTGAAGTGGAGGATCCAGCAGCCATTGAGAATGCCCTGCAGGGTGGACAGCGTGGTGGGCACTCCGCCCTCTGCCACAACCACATGGGTCACTGGTGGGAAGAGATATAACAAAACAACCACACTGGCATCAAGAGGAGAATAGCATGTGTCATTGGCCCAGCCAACTCAAACCTTTAACTTCAGAAGGCAAACATTAAATCCACACAGAAGCAATGACTGTAGAAAAGATAGACATTATGGTGTCATATAAGGCAAAATTGGTTGGCCATTTCGGCAAAGTTGCAGCCAGAATCTGTCATTTTTGTGTAGTAAACATTTTTGTGTAGTGTAGTAAACTCTAATTTTTGTGTAGTAAAAAATTTGCTAAGCCCATTCAAAATAGATTTTTTTCTTGAGGTGGCTTTGCTTTTGACCGAGTTGCTGTAGTTTTTCACAGTAATTGTAAAGAACTGATTACCGTATGTATATTTCTGATGATGTAATATGCTGTAATTTAAAGTAACACTATGTGACTATTTGCCGCTTTCGGCAGTATGATTTCATAAGCAACTACTTTTGGCACCATTAATTTTGTTTGAATGGTATATGGTTATGTGAAGAGCAAGCACACATCATTCTGTATTCCAGGGGCTATGCACTATATAGCTATGCACTATGTAGCTATGTAAGTACTTGGTGGAACATTCTGTATTTTCACACAACAAAATACTGCCAAAAGTTGGTATGTTATCAGGGTTTAATCAGTGCTAACCGGTCAGTTGTTGGAGTTTGCATGCTTTATACTGTATGTAGGCAGGGTGGTGTTCACACACAAAAAGAATGGCAAATGTGAACACAGCCCTCTAGTTTTACACAAAAATGCCATAATGCTGATTTAAAGTCCTAGTAAAATTTAAATAGGTTTCTTGAGCATAAATGAATCTGACGGTCGGCTCTGTTCAGTTAATCATACACACAGCACTCAACTTTCAGATTTAAGAATGCAATGCGCACATATCTATTTAGGCAACCCCCTGAGAGAAAACGGCAAGAAATTATTTATGAAGTCTTACAGTTGAACGGCATTCTAAAAGCCTTTTCTTTATTATTAAACCAAACACAAACTGCCACACACTTTATTTAGAAATACTTGCCTGTACATAATAATGACATCTTTGTGGGGGTTGCAAAACAAGCCATGTTATTTTTAAATCTGGGGCTTGAAAAACAAAAAGGCTGCTCTCGTCTCCTCGGAGCGAAGCAAGGGAGGAAAGCAAACACAACTCAAGAGTCTCGCCTGCAGTGACGCGACGTGACAGCTCTTAATTAAAAATTAAATAAATGCTCATGGACTCCATGCGCGCAAAAGCGCTTTGCCTGACAATTGCGAAATGATCTTCATTATCTCTTGAAGCGAAATTCTTTACACTAGGCACAGAGGTGGCTTACACGCATATACTGTGCCTACATCATTTTAAAATGCGAGTGAATCTCAAAAAGCTGTTTGTCGAAAGCCCACCAGCCCTGAGCTAAGAATAAGATCCATTTTGTGTCATATTGAGTATTGCATTTTATCCCTCGCAACAATGGTGTGGCAGTGTTGTGTGAGAAATTGCTTCAATTAACTTTCATTTTGCATCCCTATCCAACTGTGATAGCCATGATTGAGAGGCTCTCTGCTGGACTATTCCGCAGTTGTCTGTTTCACACTCCCTCCACTCAGGCTAGCTCCAGGAGGTGGAGCATTACCATTTGCATTTTATCCCCAAAACTAAACGTCAAAATGAAGGAAGCTCAGACAGGTCAGCCTGGTCTTATCTTGGAAAATAATCTAGGCATCTACTGGAGATTACAATTGTGCTTCAGAAATTATATGGTCTTTACAGCTTTTAGAATGTTCTGATGTTCTGAAGCAGAACAATGGTGGCATTGTTCCTTATTGAAGGTGAACTTGGAACATTTTACTGACCAGTATGACCACATAGAACCAGATGTGACCTGATGAAGCAGCAAAGTTGACCCCACACACCTCCCTCCAGCCGAACCGAAGCCCGGCTCCTCCTTGCTGTTGACACAGTGGACAGTGTGCTCAGTGCTGGCTCTGGGGCCCAGCCTTATGAGCTCATTAATCACCTGCGCTGGAGAAGGCGTCGGCCAGCCTCGCTCCCAGAAGGCGCGCTGCTTGGGCCAGCTGTCGGCGCTGCGGCTGGGTCAGCTTGCTCCCGAGGAGGGTGACGCGGCCGTCCTTCTGCCCACAGCCACCCGTCTGCAGCGGCACAGAGCAGAGAGCAGAGACAAGTTAAAGGCAGCCCCACTTCAATTACTCTCCACATATTTAATTGTAGGCCACAGGCAATGAGCCAGCTGCCATCTTAGTCCACAAATCAAACAGCAGCACCTAGACCAGTCTGAGAGGCCGAGCTGGAGAGTCCATATAAACATAGTTGCATCTCAATAAAACTGCCGATTAGCACAGTAATAAAATGCAACTAATACAATCAGCTAAAGTAAATGCAATCAATCTATAGAATGGCACACACTGATCCTCTTTCACTTATTTATATTGTGCTTTCTTAAAGATGTAGTCTTAGTGATGAAAATTGTTTGTGCAGACCTAAACAAAAAGTGTGCTTACAAAAACAAGTATTTAGTAGCAACTGTACCTTAGTCAGGAGAGGTCACATTTTGTTGTTTGTGTCAAACAGGAGAGTCAATTCATTGTGTTTAGAAAAAATATTCAGTTTTACGACAATGCCATGACCCAATGTTTCCAAAAAAAGACCATGGGCCTATTGCACAAAAGCATAATTAAGACATCCGGGATAAGTTACTGAGCTGCGCTCAATGAATCCAAAACAAGAGCGTACAGGCTTAATTGGTTGCACAACGAGCAAGCCAGGATGAGCAGACACGGAATCATCAAGCCAGGTGAAACCTATCCTGGATAGGTGCACGCTCACGTCTCCCTCAAATAGACCCCGCCACCGATCACAGATTCACTGATTCACCATGGCAACTAGAGCGGCTTCATTGCTCATTCTACAGGTAGCGATAGCCTTTTCACAACAGCAACAAACAGCAACACCTCTGTTCAGGAAAATATTTCAACTAGGGTCACGACCACCACGCACAAAATGGTTATGGCGCTCCCGTGACGTCACATTGTCGCATGACAGGTCGGGAATGGCGATATGTAAAAGTTAAGTAATGATCACAAATGTTTAAATAATGACAGTGGGTCTAGTTATATGTGATCACAATGTCTAGTGGGCAGTGGAATAACTATTGGTTTCCGTTTGTGGTGACTGCTGACTGAGATAAGGGATGAGATAAAATAGATCCTGGAACTTAGCCTGGTCTGGAGCAGGTTAGCTCCACAGAATAAATCGCCATGGTGACTTATACCATAACATATCCTGCTGCCCCCTATCCCGCTTTTGTGCAACCGGATCACGGATAAATTGAGCCAGGATAACCAAGATATCCCGGCTTAATCCCTTATCCTAGTTTGTGCAATAGGCCCCATGACCAGGAAAACATTCAATGAATGTGTGTTGAGCAAAACCACAACAAAAACATCCGATTTCAATAACCAAAAGTATGATTTTCTCCCATCATTTTTGTGAAATGGAGTGAGTGATATGGATATGTGGGTGGTGGTTCTCCTTACCTTGCTGAGGCTGGCTGGAGGACTGAGGGGGGAGTTTAAGGGATGGCCTCTCTCAGACGCCCCCAACAGGATCTCGCGCATTTCGGGCGTCTCGGCACAGTCCAGCGCTCGCAGGCCAAACATGTTCCTGAAACAGAGCCCGTCCCCGCTCCCTTTAGCACGTGCACGCGGTGAGGAGCCATGCGTTTTATCAGGCTGCCACACAGCTGCATAATCACAGGCTCCAGAGCCTCGCTCACATCTCCAAGACCCAAGGTTGACACTTGCTGTCTCGTACATTATTTCCGAACATATAACTAGCGCAATTTGAAAACGATAAGAGCCTGCGGTGCAATGCTTTGAGAGAGCAAACACTGGCCTCAACAACAGCACGAACCTTGAGGTTCTGAGGTGTTTTCTATCATTTAGAGTAATTCTTTCGAGCACATAACATAACAAATAGCTTTGGGATGAGCATGCTTGTTAAAGTTATGTTTACACCATCCATTATGGTGCAATATCTTTGCATGGGCCATTTGAAGTCAGAGTGCCTTGGCGAGGAGCAGAGAAGTCATAAATCATTGATCTCCAGCCTACTCCAGAGCGCTAGTTCAATGCTCCGTTTGTTCCATCACTTGAAAGCAGGGCACCCCACACAGGCTGGAGTCTCCATCCAGACACAGGTCACAGACACAGACCTCACTAGGAGTCATCTTTTGGTCAGTTTGTTTTGACTTTTTTGGTGAGTTTGTTCTGTATGTAAGGAGAAACTCTGGGTTTAAAAGCTAACACGCATGATGGAGATGGATGCATCTCACTGCCTTCATCCAAACACAGCAGGAACAAACCATCTGATCTAAACACCTTTCTAAATCAATCTGAATGTGTTGTCTTGTACCGTTTTTCACAATTAGTTGGCATGGTGCTGAGTGACCTGAGGGTTTGTGACTAGCCCTGGGCCCTCACAGGAGAACCATATACTGAGGCAGCAATGACAAGATGCATGACATGGGCAACGCAAAACAACTTGTCCCCACAGGACAGCAGGCAGCGAAAGGAGACGGCAAAAAATGGTTTTGTGTCGAGATTAAGCCACAGCGAGGAGATAACACCTGGGGAACAATTAATAGGTCCACTGGTCCATAAAATATTTCATTTGGATTCATGAGCCCAACATCTCCCCCACCACACACACACACACACACGCACACAGGCATACACATACACACAAACATCCCCAGTAGATATGAATGTCTTTGGTGAAGACTGAAGCATAGACAGCAATCTCAACGAGCCAAGAACTATCGGTGAAATGCTTCTAGCACAGCCAAGCTCCTTATGTTTCTGTTCAGGTATTTGCTCATGTGTCTATATGGTTGTGCGTGTGCGTGTGTGTGTGTGTGTGTGTGTGTGTGTGTGTAATCACAGCAACCATGTTTTCCATGCTGATAAGGGAAATTAATGTGTTGATGCGTGCTGACTGGAATACTAACGAACCGCACATTCTGGTGTTTTCACAACAGCGTCAGTGAGCCACAGTGAACTTGGCAGATGGACCCTTCACCATGACATGTAACACTTAACTAGAAGCCAGAACGAAGGCAGAATGGAGCCAAACACATCAGCATTCAGCAGGGAGCAAGAAAATTAGCGCTTTGTCAAGGTTTTGCGCTTCCACCCGTTTATTTATGCGGCGGAACAAAAAGCGCGAGGCCAGCGAGAGTATCAGTTACGTGTGATGGAGCAGCTTAGAGCAACACACATCTCAGTGACTGGCAGGAGGACAGTACCCCTCTCTCCCGGTCTCTCATGCTCACACACACACACACACACACACACACACACACACACACACACACACACACACACGCACACACACGCAGAACACACAGGTGCACACACACAGGTGCACACACACACACACACACGCGCACACACACACAGCCCCAATCGAAGCAGGTCACTGATGCATGCCGGCGGGTGTCACAACGCTGATCGCATCGAAAATGCGGAATTCAAAGCCCCTCTCCACCTTACGTCCCTCAGCTGTCAGTCAGGCTGCAGCAGGGCAATGCCCGCCTGTCTGGCCGCGGAGCCTCCAGCCTCAGTGAGCGCCGGCGCTGATATTAAACACCCCTACAGAAACTGAAGGAGAAGAAACAAGTTTTTCGGCAATCAATTCATTCCAGATATATTACTGATAGAGCGGTGGCCGCTATCGCCGGGCTGCCAGACGCCGCAGTGGCTCTCCATTCGGCCGTATCTGACGGAGAGAGGGGAGCGTAATTGATTGCGGATGACGGAGGAGGATTGCATTTGTCTGTTACTGCTGTTGTGTGCAGGTTCCTCCTCGCCTTGCCCACAACACCCCCCCTCACTCACACACACACACACACACACACACACACACACACACACACACACACACACACACACACACACACCGTTTCACAAAGAGAAAAGACGGGAGGTGTGGGGAAATTGCTGATGCCCTCGTCATCGAGGTGGGGATAGAGAGAGGTGGAGGAGGAGGAGGAGGGGCAAGGAGAAGGACTGCAGTGAAGAGACAGAGGAGGCGAGACAGTCAAAGCGTGAGGCTTGGAGGTGAGATGAAAAGGGGAGCGCTGCAGAATCACTCCATCCATCTGCCATCTGTCCACACGGTGCGCTCGCGGTGCCAATGCAGCACACACGCACGCGACGCGAACACGACGACGCGACGCGACGCGACGCGACGCGCCTGCGCGACGCACGCACGCACGCACTTATGGGGTTTGCAAGCACGTGTATGCTAGTGGATGAGTGTGTCTGTGTGTGTGTGTGTGTGTGTATTCATTTCCTAAGGTGTGCAATGTGACAAGACACCGTAGTACTTACAGTACGCTCTGGGAGGCGCCGTGCTCCAGCAGCAGCCTGACGATGGTGGCGTGGCCGTTCCTGACCGCGTCGTGGAGCGGCGAGTCGTTCTGGTAGCCGGGGGTGTTGAGCAGCGAGCCGCCCAGGATCAGAGCCTCCACCACTGCCGCGTGGCCGTGGTTGCTGGCCTCATGCTGACAGACACAAAGCAAAAGAGCACATTGTAGCCTCCACAACATGGAAGACCGTGACTGACATGGTAATTACGGCTACGCTCGTTAAGACCGCAATCATCCTGCCACGCTCGGAAACAAAAACAATCCTACGCCAGCCTATGTGCTTGGCATGAGAATGCATGAGCTCTTTTTCTAATCACTGTTTTTTTTTTGATGGGGGGGCAGGGGGGCAGACTTTGGCCACGGGGGATATAGAGTGGGGACTGAACGGGGCGTGAGGTAAAGAGGTTGAACAGTCCGATTTGAAACGCTTACACCTTTTAGTCTGGGCTTGGCATGTGTGAAAAGCGCTCCATCTCGCCGTCTGCCCTTGAGCAGCGTGTAGCCCAGACTCTCACCGGCAGCCATGATGCATATTCACATGCTATTACATCAATCAATTTTAATACTGTGGCATTTAAATGGCCCTGAAGTCAGGAACTAAATACTTTGGCTTTTGCATCAATTTTTGTACTGTGAATATTTCATCTTTCCCAGTGTGCATCTCGGAAAAGCGGTGATGAAATCTAACTGCATTTTTCATGAGTCCTGTGCAGATGCCAGCCAAGTGAAAGACTGCATGAGTGCTGAGGCTGGCAAAGCGCTGTGGGGCATTTAAATTAAGGATTCCCTTTGTGTTGCTCGGTTTGTATGTTTGGAGAGGAAAGAATGGCACGACGCACCAGTGGTGTCCAGCCAGCATTATCCTTCAAGTTGGGGTCAGCACCCTGCTCCAACAGCCTCTTCACAGCTTCTACATCTCCCTAGAGAGAGAGGCAGCATGAGGGAGGAAGGGAGGGGGAGAGAGAGAGAGAGAGAGAGAAAGGGAGTCGGAGAGAGACAGAGAGAGACAGAGAGAGAGAGAGAGAGAGAGAGAGAAAGGGAGTCGGAGAGAGACAGAGAGAGAGACAGAGAGAGAGAGAGACAGTGCATGCAGGTCAGAGCAGAAATTAAACCCTGTGACAACATTCACACCCACACATACCACACACACACACACACAGAAGCAAAAAGAGCACGCCAGTCCTCCAAGCAGTGTGTGCGTATGCCCTGATTGACCGGGGGCTATTGATTGCTCCAGACAGAGGACTAAAAGGGCTTTGCAAGGATTACTCAGAAAACCCGTTTACAACACAAGCATGTCAATGACACAGATGTGAAGGCACACTGAAATGGAGGGTCATATACTCCCCAGCACACACCAACACAAACGTGATGCAAACTGACAAGCCGTACATTAACCATAGCAAGCAGCAGTGCACAGCGGGCTAAAGGCTACCTTGATGGCTGCCAGGTGAAGCGGCGTCTCCCCTTTGTGGTTCCTCTTGGCGAAGGCAGGGCTGCCTTGGCTCTGGCGCCCCTGAGACCTCCTCCCGCCGGCGGGTGAAGGTCCCGGGCTTAAGCCCGGCTCGCGCCTGGGTCCTCCAGGGCTGCCACGGGGTGAGGAGAGGGCCTGCGGCGAAGGTGAAGGCGGAGGGGTGGAGAGGGTGGAGAGGCCATCCACCGCAGCCAGCCACCTCCCAACGCCAGGTGAGGCCCTCGGCCGCTTGGGCGATCTCTGCGGCTCCACACCTCCCCCTGCCGGCCGAGCCCTCTTGGGCATCCTGCAGGGAGGGAGCTTGGATGGGCTGGCCGGTTGTTTAATGGATTCTGGAGGCGCAGCGGACGGTCCACTGAGCAGACCTGTGTCTGACATTGCAGACCGGGATGCTGTGACAAGATTCTCTGATGGGGGAGCATTTTCTTTCGGATGATCCTCGTGGAGAGGAGAGTCGGGGTTTTGGAAAGACACTCTCTTCCTGGGCCTCTTGCCCTCTCTCTCACTGCCGTCCCCTCCCCCCTCGCTCTCCTCCCGTCTCTCCTCGGGAGCACCGGCCTCTGCGTGGGTGCCGATGCCCCACTGCTGGTTAATCACCTGGAGCTGCAGCTTCCTCTTCTGCTTCCTGGTGATGGCCATCTGAGCACGCACCAGAGCTTGGCGGACTCGGACGTTTTTCGCAGGTTTTCTTTTCCTCTTGCTGCCACCGCTACTCACCGTCCTTGAGGGCGAGGAGGAACCCGAGTCCTGGGAGGACGCGGGGAAGTTGTACACGGATGCGTCCTGGGGTCTAAACAAGGCCTTCTGGGGCCTGGGGCGATGCTGGGCCAAGTCCGCGGGGAAGAGGGTGGCCTCCCCGTGGCTCTCCACCCGACAGCGTATGCGGTGGCTTCTAGGGCTGGTCCAGATGCGGTACCTCTTCTTGCGTTTGACAATGGGGCTCACCTCCGCTGCCTCACAGGGTTCAATTGGAGGCGTAGCTGTCAACAGACACACATCCCATATAATATGGAGGTAAGGTATCGTAGCATTGACATTTCAGCTGATGGCAGGTTCCCTTTTCAGGGTCGGGCATTAAGACATCAGTTCAAGCCCGCACGACTGCGTGCCAATTTATGCTGTCTGAGGCAATGAACTAAACATTTAACGTGCACAGGGGGAACTTTTATTCAGCAAGACAGTAGACAGGGACCTTAGCTACTCCTGCTGGTGTGACACCTTACTGAGCCCAGTCTCCTCTCCTCTCTGCCATGTAATTCAATGACCTCATGGGCACATACCCGTCAGTCACGGGAGAGCATTGCTGCCTACCACATCACCCTGCTGCTTTTGCAAAACTCACAAGCTCAGTGGCACCATGGTTAATTGCATTCTATAATTACAGTAATTAGTTGCCTCAGAGTTCAGTTACAGGTTTCTTTTTTTGAAAGAGCATTCATTCAAGCATTCACTCAACAAGTTAACATCACTCCGTGGCAGTGCATAATATGGAACTTGATACAAGGCCAAAGGTGTGAAATAATGAGTGAGGTTAATGTGTATGATGTGACTGATGGGCCATTACCTGAGACTTCAGGAGGAGCAAGAAGTACCTCCAGATTGCGAAAGAGATCGGTAATGTTACTAAGTTGCCTGTTGATCTGGATGTCTTTTACCCAGGCAGGGCAGAAACATACGCTGCATTCACCACCCGCGCAGGCCCCTGCACAAGACCTGATTCATATATACAGAATTAAAGAATACCGTTCAGGAGTAAGTTGTTTTGTTCTGACAAAATAAAAAGCAGACATTTGTTACGATGTCATTGACAGTGCCATGTCAATATTTCAAATGGCAGGGTTCGTGACGTTCGCGATCAAGTTACACTAGGCCGCTATATAGCTATTGACACGGTCACGGACATACAGTCAGACAGACCGACAGGTAGGCCTACGTTATTTAGCCTACGCCCAGGGAAATGTAGGCATCTTGTATCTTAGGACGCACACACACTCATAACACAGTAAGGACGGAAAGTTACAACTGCGGTGATCTATCCATCAGATGTCAGATCCAACGCAGAGCTGTTCCAGGCCAGACTGCAGTCAAAAATGCATTACGCTCGGTGTATGTTTTGTCAACAATGATAAAAGTCAACTTACTTGCAAAACATATGCTCACATGTTCCAAGACACAAAGGCTCACTCATCAGTTTGGAGCTACGAGGGAGAATTGACATATTAACTTCACGTCCGAAATAGTCCAATGTGGCTGCAACTGTAAAATCACTATCGATACCGTCTGTGATTACTCTTTGTGAAGTTAGCTCTACTATAGATAACACTCTGTGGCCCAGATAACTGGATAGATTATGTTAGTATCAAAGATGTTATAGTATCAAGCCTAGACGTGCACAAACAGCTGGTTCGCTAACTAACGTTAACGTTGGCAACAAGGCTAAAAGCTAACCCATTTTAGCCCTATCCCTATGGAAGCTTGATGACATATTACCATTTCGAGCACAGCAGAAGTTTTCGGAAATCTACGACTGCTTCCTTCGTTTTCTGCCAAGCATTCTGAGACATATTTGTAAAGTGATCTTTGAATGAATATCCTCTTTGTTTAATGTTAGCTATAGCCGTGTGACAACCTCCTCCGTCCTACTATTTTGGCTTTTCAATTGCCGCCAAAGCAGAGGCAAGAACAGTGACGAAACCCAACTTGTTGTCCAATCATGTGGCTCATTTTTATAAACTCCACCCTTTAAGGAAGTGACCAGTCACTTCTGTGATTCAATTCAATTCAATTCAAATGTATTTGTCACATACAATTATACAGAGTATATGTAGTGAAATGCTTTGTCCATTGTCTACATCATGGCTGTGCAATGTGTAAATAAATAAGGAAATAAATAGAAAAAGAAGAGAAGAAGAAATGTCTAAAGTGCATGAGGTGTTATCAACATGTCATTGTTACAAAAACTGTCATTTTTAAACTATTGTATTGTTCATACTCTGTAAGTTGCTTTGGACAAAAGTGTCTGCTAATTAACCATAACCATAACTCACTACACTTTATCATTACAGTTGTGAAAGTTTCCAAAAAGTTCTTCAGCTTACCACTCATAATGCTATGCACATTGCACAGCCAATAATGAGGAGAATGGTTTAATGACATTAGGTTTTATCTAGTGCAACAGAATAGTCTAACACAGTGTGTTTAAGTAAAAGGTCTTCCAAAGAATAAGGCACCCAGGGACTGCACTTGAAAAAGGTTTTAATGTAGAAAAAGCTCAGAACATTTAGCCCCAAACCATAATAAAAAAGCCAATGAAATATTCAACACATAATAAGGGCGGTGTGCTGTGAGAGATCGTATTAATAGAGGACAGAGTGAAAATACACAGACATGTGGGTATCATTTGTATCTGTGAGCCCAAAACGTCTTAGTGATTTATGTGTAAAGGCTACCTGTGAGAAGAGTTTAACTTATGTAGCTAGAAGTTCAGGGGGAAAGGATCTGTGTTCAGAGATGCTGACACAATCTGAATTGTCAGACTCTAAAAAATATGTGAATATACATTCTATTCTGGCTTGTCTTCATAAAAACAACATGTATTAAGTAAACAAAGGCTCTTCTTATAGGGCAATCACAAGAGGAAAATGCAAATTGCATGGGTTTGCAGTAACATTGCATAGTTGTGAATAAAATAAATATAAAGAAATACCATAAAATTACTTCATTTTCCCAGGCAATAAAACTTAAAACTGTAATAAATGTTTTCTCATACAAATGTGATTACATTCTACTGCATAGGCTATTATTGCCATGGTAGCAATATTCCAACCAGAATAAAGTGCAATTTATAATAAACTCAAAGATCGTAATTCTTGATTTCGCTTGCAAACTGACGGTTTTATGCGTTTACTAAACAAAGATTATGGAAATTAAACACCACTTTTCCATCAAAAAGCTTGTTGTAAAAGGCATAACTTGTTAGATTTAAGAACTAGGTTCGCTAGCTCTGTGTGTTATGAGCAAAGAATCTTTGGTTATGAGTCCCATAGAACAACACTGCCATCTACTGTATTAGAAAGTGTCAGCAGGCTACTTGTGGATCTGGGTGACTTCTCTGCCGCAAAATTTGTCTCAAAAATACGTGATCCAGAAATGCTGATCCACAAATGCGAAAACGAAAACTGTGTGTGCTGGTGATCCACAAATGCAAAATTAGATTTCACAAAGGCAATTTTCAGTTTTACAAATGCCATTTCATTTACAAATACACATTTACAATTGTGAAAACCAATTTACAAGTTACAAATATGATTTTTTTATTTGTGGATGTCAAACACTAATGCAAGTCAAGAAATATTTGTGGATGTCGCCATCTACTGGATTTTGCATTTCTGTGTGAAAGTAGGCCTATTTACATTGTGGATTTGTGTGACTTTCATGTGAAGAACGCCTCAAAAACACGTGAACTTTGGAAAGCTTAAGAATGCGGTGCTGGTGATCCACAAATGCAGAATCACATTTCACAAATGAAATTTTCGGTTTTACAAATGGCATTTTATTTACAAATGCACATCTATATTTGATCAATTAAAAATCAATATACGAGTTACAAATATGATTTTTTTATTTGTAGATATTAAAACACACATGCAAATCAAGAAATATTTGTGGATCCCCCTCTGTGCATATACAAATATTATTGAGACAAATTTAGCTCCATACAGCATGTGATCAAAGCTTGATAACCAACAATTAAATTTATCAAAAGAAAACAATGGATTTCCCCTCATGTATTGTATTCATTGTATAAAAGTATATATATATATATTCCTGATATTCCAAACAATGTATAGCCTTGGCTATTTAGTTAGAGAACCGTATCCTTCATATGTCCACAGCGTCAAAGGAGTCAAGGCTGTCAGAGTCCGAGCCCTCGCTATGCACCGTTTCCACCCCGACCTTCCCCATGGCAAAGTTGATGAAGACCTGGAGGCAAAATTCATAGTGGTCAAAAATTGTTCCACCACTTTTCTGTCTTCACACACACACACACACACACACACACACACACACACACACACACACACACACACACACACAGACACACACCGCCCATCCCAAGATTTGTCCACCTCTCACTGCGTTCAGTGCTCACCTCATCCAAAGTGGTCTGGCTAACAGAAAAGTGCTTGATCTGCAGTGCAGTCTTATTAGACTCTAACTGGTCAAAGATGTCAGCTATTCCACCAGGGGCGATGGGAACATGATATTCCACCATTGTAGAGTGATGGTCCTGTGGATAGTGAAAAACAGCCGCATGCTATGAGTCATGGTGATACTTGATTCTCACACCTACATCAAATTCAACTCCACCAAAACAATTCCACCAAAAATAACAATGGAATGGCCTTCAATAAAAAAAAAAAAAGCCTGTCATATTTAAACATTTCACTGTGTGACTAGTATGTCTTTTTAACCAATTTCTTCACCTTCAGGTATGTGCTCGGGAAATGTTCCTGCATGTAGTTGGTGATGGTGTCTACATTGCAGGAGGCCATCTCCAGGTACATCTTCACTGTGAATCCACTGCCAAACCTATCAGTGGAACACAAAAGATTTTTTAATGCTATGGTCTGAGTGACGATCATAAAAGAGGTTAGAGCCATCATAAGAGAGAAGAAGATATCTGCAGGGGAACCAAAAGCCAATGACCAATAAGGTGAGGGAATACAGACAAGGTGACTGAAAGGGGCTCTGACCTGTTCTTGATGTGCTGCAGGGAGCCCAGACATCTGAACTGTCCCTGCACCATAATGGCCAGACGAGTGCAAAGTGCTTCACACTCCTCCATGCTGTGAGACACAAAGATAGCATTAGCCTAGGCCCTAGGGTAGGTCTAAACTCAGAGGCGGACAGAGTACACAGCTTCATTACTTGAGTAAAAGTACAGATACCCTTTGCTAAATTTTACTCAAGTACAAGTAAAAGTACAACAGTCAGGTGTCTACTTAAGTAAAAGTACTGAAGTACTTGTTTTTAAAAGTAATGAGTATCAAGAGTACAAGAGTAGCCTACATTTTCTAAATATTGCATTACTGCCACAGTGGTTACATTTATGTACAGAAACGTCCTACATGGAGTAATGAAAAATGTTAATGTTAATACCTTGGAGAATGTAAAAGGAATTGAAAGTAAAATCAAGTCATTTTCATCGTTTTACCATGTTGCCAGGGATGGGCAGTATTTCTAATACATGTATATAAAATACGTATTTCAAATACAAAATACTATTTTGTAATTGAAACACTTGAAGCGAAAACTATCATTAACTTGTTCAGAAAATTGAAATAGTCTGGCGAGGTGGGGCCACAGGTTGGCACATTCCCGGGATGGACCTGCTGCGTCTTCATTCATTGTTTCGTCCATGGATTCGTCTCTTATCTAAATCTGACCATAGAGTTGACTTTGGCGGACAGCTGAAGGTGATTGCTGATAGGCTATCCCAATCAGTGGCGCCTGCACAATCCAATCACATTTGAGAGGGAAACAACAAATTGAGGGTTTCCGAGATTTTTCTTTTTTCCTTTTTTTTAGAAGTAGTAACAGGTACTCACGGTTATGGATAGAAATGTAGTGGAGTAAAAAGTACAATATTTGCCTCTCAAATGTACTTGAGTAAAGTCACGAGTACACCCCAAAAATGATACTCAAGTAAAGTACAGATCCCTCAAAATTGTACTCAAGTACTGTACTCAAGTAAATGTACTCCGTTACTGTCCGGCTCTGTCTAAACTAATGTAGAGCGTATCATATGTAATGCGATTGTAAGAATACAGCAGTGTTGGTAAGATGGTCTACCTATGCGAGGTCAGCACCACTGCACATTTTCCCTTCACTTGTTCTGAGATGATCTTCCAGAGGTGACGTTTGGAGCGGGGGTCCATACCCGAGCTAGGTTCATCCTGTGTACAAAAAGGGGAAAGATACCCATGATGATTTTATACAACACTAAACATTCATGAGAACGTAGAGAGCACTCTAGGGTCCATACCAGAAGCAGAATCTGGGGGCTTCCAACCAAAGCCAGAGCAGTTGAGAGCTTTCGGCGAGTACCACAGCTGTAGTTCTCAGAGGTTGTGTTTCTATGGTAACCAAGCTCTAGTTTCCTCAGCAGATAGTTCACCACCTACGAACAGTTATAAGACACATTAATTTGGAAATGTAAAACACAGATGTCATTAACTTAACAAAAAGTTAACTAAAAGATAAATTAGTCTTAGTTTCATATTCCCATGCTAGTGCTTCTGCAACATCTCAATCATGTAGAAGTTGTCAAAACAAACACAATCAGTCTTATTTACAACAATGGGCACAAAGAGAACAAAGGAGGGTGGCTTCTATTTTAAGATACAAATGTCTGATGAGTGATGTCACATCAGGCATCGTGGTAACATGTTTGGATCTGGGCAGAGCAGACATCTGAAAGCACCTGGACATGCTTCTTTAGATGTGAAACAAGTTTAGATGCTCCAGTGCTGCACTTATCTGTAAGTACAAATCAACACCTGACAGCAAACAAATGCTGACTAAGTTCTCTATTGTGAATGTGCCAACCAGAAAAAACAATGACGTTTTGGCATTGAGTGGTGGAATCCATGTAATCCCTTCAGTCTTGTAGTCAGACAGGTTTGTCAGACATGTTGTGTGGGTGGCGGTAAAACAAACTGTCTCCAGTATGATTCTAGTGTCCTAAAAGTCAGTGCCTGTGTCAGAGCATGACTGGAATGTGACGTTCTGAACACTCAGAGCTATGAGGGGAAAAAACAATATAAATCCGTTTCTCAAGCTACTGCAAATATTTTCATTTGCTGATGTCCTTCTTTCCAGATGGCACACAATAGTCTGAGGCTTTTACCTCAAATTGGCTTATATTAAAAGCATTTTCTCCGGATTACTGTATGTGAAAGCCCTCCCGATGTATCCAAATTGAAATTCAAAACGATTCCATAAACCATCAGTTTGAATTGTTTGTCTTATGGAGATTTAACCTCCAGTGGCAGCAGGAAGTCCCAGAGACATACCATAATCCCGAGAGAATTACAGATTAATTATCTTAGCCATTAATCAATGTGGAGGAGAGGCAGCAGTTACCAGTCAGATGCACCACTCTGACCATTCCAAGCCCCCAAGCACAAAGACCTATCCAGAAGCCAGATCCCTGATGATTCTCCCTCCCTACTCCCTACACCGCATGATGAAAAAAAGAAGCAGCTAAACCTTGGGAGACACACTTGCTCGTGCAAATTAGAGCAAGGGAAATCTTGGCACTAAAAGCTCTAAAAAAAAAAAAAAAAAAAAAACAGCTTTTTAAGATGTCTTCAAGCTAAACAAGTAAATGTTAGAGGATAATGAGTGATGCCTACAGAGACTGCAAATAAATACAGAACTCAGTATTTGTGCTTCTAATCATTAGACTTCTGAGATCTTATTTTTCCAATGCTGGCAAGCCTGTTTGTTGGAATAGTAAACAATTCAATGTCTCATATTTTTTTTCATGAACATAAGTAGTGGGTCATGGTGGAAGCACAGTGTATATTCAGTAGTGGGTCATGGTGGAAGCACAGTCTATATTCAGTAGTTGATCAAGGTGGAAGCACAGTCTATATTCAGTACTATTTTGATCCCGTGAGGGAAATTTGGTCTCTGCATTTATCCCAATCCGTGAATTAGTGAAACACACTCAGCACACAGTGAGGTGAAGCACACACTAATCCCGGCAGTGAGCTACCTGCAACAACAGCGGCGCTCGGGAGCAGTGTTAGGTTAGGGTTAGGGTTAGGTGCCTTGCTCAAGGGCACTTCAGCCGTGCCTACTGGTCGGGGTTCGAACCGGCAACCCCCCGGTTACATGT
This sequence comes from Alosa alosa, assembly GCF_017589495.1. Classification (NCBI taxonomy): domain Eukaryota; kingdom Metazoa; phylum Chordata; class Actinopteri; order Clupeiformes; family Clupeidae; genus Alosa; species Alosa alosa. Next base: position 22,822,409 of record NC_063191.1, read on the forward strand.
CCGAAGCGCTAACCAGTAGGCCATGGCTGCCCCCAATATGGATCATGGTGGAAGCACAGTGTATATTCAGTAGTGGGTCATGGTGGAAACACAGTTTATATTCAGTAGTGGGTCATGGTGGAAGCACAGTGTACTGTATATTCAGTGTGAGCTTGTCCTTACTCTGTGCATTTCCCTCTTAGATATTCCACGAATTCTGGCATAGAAGTACAAGTGCTCCTCTCCGGTCAGCAGGTCATCCAGAGCGTCCACCTGAGGGCAGTAGCCGATGTTTATGCCCTCCTTCCTGCAGTCCATGATGTCAACCATACGCCTGCAGAGACACATGAGTGAGTGTGAGGACTTCACCCAGCAGATATATTTACAGTGCATATGGAGGTTAAAAGGTACACACAGTAGCAAGTGAGTTCACCATAATGTGGCAGAAAGTATTGTCTAGATTCTGAATTTACCCTTCCTGGTCTCGGATTTGGGCAGTTCCATTAGTAGGGCTGACGTCTCCTGTCAGCATTTTGAAGGTGGTTGTCTTGCCAGCTCCGTTGACACCAAGAAGTCCAAAGCACTGAAAAGTAGACCCAGATATATGTTTTAAATAATTACTGCTGACATAGCTGACCCTAATCTATAGTATTTGACATTAACTTGAATTTTCCGCTAAAATAGAACATTTCATAAACTGATGGTTACAAGTTCCTTTTTTGTAACCAACAATAAAAGTATGATAAATTATTTTCAATATAAGCCAGTCACACATATAATTATTGTACTAATACACACTTCTCCAGCTGGTATGCCCACAGACAGCCTCTTGACAGCCTGTACTTTCTTGCTGAGGTGCTGATAGATCTTAGAGAGCTGGCTCAGCTGAAGCACATCAGTGTCAGCCTCTCCACTGTAAACACGACGGTGCTCTGCGACCACGTCCTCGTCCTCATCCCAGGTGCCCTTCTGCGGCTCGACCTTTCCACGGCAGAAGAAGCTCCTGTGGGGACAGAAGGTTAATTACTGAATCAACTGGACACAGCATCACAGCGAATGGTTTAATAGCAACTCAAAATTAAATCACAAAAACATTTCAGTCAGGTTAACTGACATGTTTTTTTTTTAATTTTGAGATATTAGTCAATGCTGTGTGTATTCCCACTAATACCCTATTATCTGTGCTACAACATGTATTTGTGCTGTTGTTGAATCTTCTCAAATCTAGTGATTCCGGCTAACCTGATTTTGCGCATGAGCCATTTGTTCATCAGCAGCCGTAGTGTGAAGGCCAGGAGCCCTTGGAGGACAAGGGAGAGGAACATCCAGCCAAGCATGTCTGCGCTGTATGGGTCCTTGTAAGCATCCACACCATAGGCCTTCAGGATCTGAACCTGCAAGTCTACCCGGGCCAGTTCCATCAGCCCATTGCCAAAGCTGAACTGGGGGAAGATGAGGAACACGTGGCTCAAGGTGTGGTACACCGCCTGGATGCTCTGTGTGGAGGAGAATCAGACACAGAAAACAAAGGGAGGGGTGAAAAAAGACCACCGTCTTTGAAGCGGCATCATTATTTTATGTGCCAGTGTTTGATCTATTTATGTGAGTTGCATCAGCTTTGTTACATGACTAGTTGAAATAATTCATCTTTGGGACGTGGTTAAATTCAAGGATCATCTCATATTTGATGTAGCCTCACCTCATCGCTCTCATTGAGTTGCCCCAGGAAGTACAGTATAGAAGTGGAGATGATGGTGTTGACACTGACGAAGAGGTTAATGCACACATAGCTGATGAAGGCCATTTCTGCATCCTTAAAGATTGCGGTCAGCAGATACATCCAGGGGAAGGTGGCAAACCTGTGCAGGACATAGCAGCATTTTATATAGTGAGTTTAAACCTAAGACTAAAACAACAAACCCCACCACCACAACTGGGCCAAGCAAAGCTCATAACATTTACATTTTACACACATGGTGAGAATTTCAAGTAAGTCAACGAGGCAGTGGCATTTTGCAAAAGTTACTGAGGGGAACTTCCTGGAACTGGAAACAATCTAGAATGAGGGGGGAAAACTCCAAGAGCCAAGCACAGGGGCTAAAAGATAAATGACTTCATCTATTTCCTCACGGTGAGGCATTTGCTCTCCCACTCCTTTTCCTCCACCAAATGATCTGCTTTTTTATTCATTACTCTTGGTGATTGGGGTGGAGGGGTCAAGGGGAAGGATGTGCTCCAGGGGGGGGGGGGGGGGTGGGGGTTCGCCTGAGGAAGTGCCAAGACAGAGGCAAGTGAGCAAGAGCCATTAAGCATGCTCAGGTGAGAACCTACAGCTGTCCATTTGACGCCACGTTATTTGTGGCCTGGGAATCTAACAGCTGTTCTGATAAATGGACACAGAGTGCTGAGCTCCTCTGAGTGTAGCAGTCCTTCCTCACGGCCATGTGTAAATCTAGTCTGTGATGCAGTGAGGCTTCATGGAGGACTTTTAGCACAGACGGCTAAGTAGTGAACCTATAAGCAGCCTTCACTGTGCTTAGGCAAAGAGCTGCTTCCATTATTTGCAGGCAGCTAAATCTGATCCGACTAACAGTGGCTATATCCAGGGAGGTTTATTCACGATGGACACAAGGTCATTAGCATTCCCACTGAGAATGCTAACTTTCTGTTATTTTTTGCAGTATTAGCATCTCTGTTTTGCCTCGTGGGCCAAAGACAAGTAATATATGCCAGCCAGCTATGAATTCAAGCAGCCAGTCAGCATAAAGCATTATCCATTAACGTCAGAGAAAACCGGCTCCTACACAACAATGAAGTTATTCCACAGACGAGTATGAAGACTGACATGTCAGGCAGAGCTCTAAAAAGAAACAGGGCCTGTACACGGAATGGAAGCAAACAATGCGACAGCTGATGTGGTTGTCCCAGCGCTGACTGAAGAGTGGCACTGACCCAAACAACACCAGCAGCAGAGTCACCGCCCCAAGGTTCTGTCGCTCGGTGAAGGCTGGCAGCTGGAAGGCAGCGATCATGGCCACTGAGAATGCCACGGGCACCAAGTACAGTGCCTGCAGAGAAAAGGGCAAAGCTCTCCATTACATTGATCACAATCCTCCACCTTCTAAGTGTCACATAATCTACTGGCAGTCATAAAGGGCTGATATTTCATATTTACTGCAAAAGTATAAGCAGCCATAATTAAACCATATATCACCAGCTCATGCCATCTGTATAAATCAGCCTTTAGTCACAGGTTGAAAAGCTCAATAGAGTTGTGTGACTTTGTTGATTAATGCTGTACTCAGCTATTCTACTGAATATAAGGAAAGGAACAGAAAAGGCAGAGAATGTGGAATATAAAAACATTCATCTTAGATTAATGTCTTGGGGTTTACGTACCATGTCGTAGAGGAAGTTAATGGTCCAGTAGAAAGGCTCACTGATTCCCGAGATGTGCTGCAGCCGCTTTGAGCCGCTGTGGTGCTCCTGGACCTCGTAGACCACAAAGCTGGCCGTCATGATAGAGAAGCCGGTCAGGACGCACAATGCCACCAGGGTGTTGACAAGACCCTTCACCCTGATATCCAAATACATGAAAAACAGATCAGACACAAGCCATGAAGGAACAGCATTTTCCCTTCTTAGAGTATTCCTTAGATTAACCGGAGTCAAATTCCTTGATTGTTTACGCAAACCTGGCCAATAAAGCTGATAGATATCTGTTAATAGATACAGATGTGGATACCTGTTCTGGATAACTAAATGCATAATAAAGTGTTGTTGACCATCTTCAAAACATTTTCGGCCAAGCTTTTCCTGGTGGTCATTTCTTCTTCCTGGTGGTCATTTCTTATCACCCAGTGTTGCTACATTGTGCCCACCTAACTTCTCACCTTGGGCCCCTATTCACTCCCCCTTCTCTTGTCACTATGGTGCCTCTTCTATCGGAGTAGGCATGTGTGAGCAAAAACCCCAGAAACTGTAAAGCCCTGCCTGTGGGACTGGCAGAGTGTGATCCTAACTGACTCCAGACCTGGATGTTCCCCTGATAAGCTGCAAGTTTGTGTCAGATCAACACTGATTCTGTTCACAGGTCAGCTACTATCAGGTCAGGGCGACCAGACTGTCCCTTTTTTATAAGCATAGACAACATGCTATACACGCCCAGAATGATAAAACATGCAAGGCACATACAAACCTGAATGCTTTTTTTTTCACAGTAGAATTTAAAATGCATAGCTCCCATGGTCACCTATTATTTAATTTCTCCTCCCTCCTCAAGCCATCTGTCTCTCTTTTCTTTCTTCTCCTGTATCCCCCATGTCTGTTCTTATTTATGCAGTGAGGCTTTTTCTACCATGATCACACTGTTGGCTCAGCTCCAAGCGCATCAAAACTGTTTGAGAAAACCAATGACGCTCATATCGGGAGCCTTTACATTAAGCACAGCTAACAGCCTACAGTGATTTAAAATGCACAGTATGGATGGTGTTGAATCAATGAACCTCAGAACCACCTTGAGAGTAAGCAGACATTATGTAGGGTCAGTGATCGATACCCCACGCAGAAGAAAATCCATTAAAAAAAAATCAAATCAGAGTAAATACACAAGTCGGATTGCATGATTTTAACAAGCCTATCAGCCCATCAAGACAATGCTTAGATGCCTCTTGAGGCATGAGTGGTTAATTCTACTGGTTCTCATTTGGTGTGAACGGTCTGAATACCGTAGTATTTACAGTTGTATTGTTCTGTGCAATACCTAACCATGTTACATAAAGATTTTATTCATTCATGAATATAATGTGAGACGTGAAGCAGTGAGAATGTTCTTACATGGCGTCCTCCTCCTCCACCTGGCCTGGGTAAGGATGGCTGGACACAGAGATTGCTGCACAGAAGCAAAACAGAAGGAATTGTTATGTCACCTCAGCCCCCGATACACCATGTCCACAAAAGACACGTCACTGCCACATAATCTGCTCCCCTCCTTTAGTTCCCGTAGATTTACTTTCGCTCTCGGCCTGAATGAGTTTACCGGCTACATTTGAATGATTGCATTCCACCCCCTATTCCTTTATTGACTGCTGGGATTGTATTAATCTTGCCGGTAGGCAGACAGTGAATCTCAGGCCCTGGCTGGGGCTGGCAGTGTTGAAATAAGGGGCTGCAGCACCAGTCCGGCTCCATTTTTCAATGCAGCTCTCAGCAGCGCTAATTAGCATTCCCTCTACCCAGAGCCGTGCTGTGATGGCTGGGAGGGAAAGGAAGAGACACACTGCCCCCTGTCAGTCGAGATCAGACCAAGCCACCGAGGCTCAGAGAGAGGGTTTACAGAGACGGCCTCGGTCTATTCTCGGCTCGGAGCCACGGTCGTTAGCGTCGCGGACTCGGGCAACGCAGACAGATCATTTAGATGCAGCCTGCTTCCCAGACGTGAACGGAGGTCCACACCTCCCCTGGTCACTGATGAGTTTATTAATGCAAACAAGGGAAGGACAGAGCCATAGACTCACAGTACTGCTGGTGGTCCTTATCAGCTGGGAGTCTAGAGCGCAGGATGAAGTTGTTAAGGCTGTTTAGGTAGGCTGGCATGGTGTGGTGGCCCTCTGGGTTGTACCAGACCTGGTGACAGGAGGCAGGCAGGTTAATATGGAGAGACATGCAATACATGCACACAATCACACACATAACCATGCACATGCATGCATGTGCACACACACACACACACACACTTGCACACACACACACACATATGCACACACACACACACACACACACACACACACACACACACACACACACACACATCAGTCATAAAATATCATGAGACGGTATGCCTATCCCAATCTGGACAGAGGTTTTACAGGGGAATTGCATTATTGATTGCATGACTTTAATGGCAATATAAAAAATGAGGGAGCAGCTAGAGTCGTGCACAGAAAGAATCAAATTTAATGGGTGTTCCCAACAGACCCAGAGCTATAGAAATGGCTTAATGAGTCTGGATACGCAACATTTTTCAACTCAGAGCCATAGCTTTAACAGCTAAACTCATAAATCATAAAAAGTCAACATTGAACACACTGTTACCTTGGTTAGAGTCCGGTTCTTTGGTACATCATACAGGTCCATCTTTAGGTCAGGAGGCAGAGGGTTTCCAAAAGACCAACCCCCATACCTGCAGAAAAAAATCAAGTTATCTTGTGCAGCATCCAAACCTGATGATATGACAGATTTGACTGTTCTTGAGGGCATACTAAGCTAATTTAAGCATATTTAAGTCAGACATCTTCTGTCATGCTTAAGGCAACTCTAATTAAGCAGTAAACAAAACAGCAGTGGGTGATGGACAGGTGCACTCACACAGACAGCCCTCGCCTATGCTTAAAATAAATGCATGAAATAAACCTGTCTCATAGATAGATAAATGTATAAATAGATAGATAGTTATATATTTCCAAAAAAATAATTTTGGAAGAGCTACTGGAAAGGCTGCTACTCGTCTCAGATGCCAGAAGAAACATACACAGCACAAATAATGTGCACATACACACATATACACACTAATTTTCACATGTTACAGTACTTGGTGTTATGATTAACAACTTAATTGATTCCACAGTGTGTTAACACAGTACACTAATTTTCACATGTTACAGTACTTGGTGTTATGATTAACAACTTAAAGCGAGTGTGATGTCCTAACGCATCATTATGAACATTCAAGTCCAGAGGCGTCCCTGTGCACAAGCCTTTAGTGATACAGCTGCAGGTGATGCATGTAAGTATAATCCAAAAAATGAAAAATCAAAATCACCGCACACTGATCACTATTAACGTCGCAAAAAAGACTCAGTGTGCGGTGATTTTGATTTTTTTATTATTTGGATTATACTTACATGCATCACCTGCAGCTGTATCACTAAAGGCTTGTGCACAGGGACGCCTCTGGACTTGAATGTTCATAATGATGCGTTAGGACATACACATACAGTAATACGGCTGTGCCTGTATTTGATATGTACCTGTTTCTGATGAAGTCATTAGCAGTAGCCAGGAGATAGTTCTCCACATTTAATCCAGTGAGATTGTACACTATCTGGGACGAGGGGTTCCGGATGTGAGGAGGGTTATAGTTGTCATGCTGGCAGACCTGGTAAAAAACATCAAAATAGATCACTTACTAATTCTACTTTAAGCCAAATTCTATGGCTTACACCAACACCAACATTCACACACTTTAGCACTTGTGTAGAGCAGAGTGTTTTCCACCTAATGCCCCTTGAGAGGGGTGATCACACACACACACACACACATAAACACACACACACACACACACACACACACACACACAAGCCTCCGACTTGGGCACCCACCTGCTTAGAGTTGGCACACTTGCAGGCTTCAAATGGCTTGGAGAGGTTTCCACTGGAGGTCCAAGTGAACGGCCCATCCTTGGAGCCACTGGCACAGGACCTGCGGGTGGGGGGGGTGGCAGTCAGTCAGTCACAGTCAGCCACACAGTAAGCACCTTTTGTTTCTGCATCTCGGGGAGCTGTGCACCACAGTCACGCCCAGCAGCATCTGTATGCAGCGCGGCAGGCGCTCAGATGCTCAGCACCACGCGGTGATGATCCACAGGGCATCGCAGGGAGAGGCGAGATGGCTACTGTTTCTCTTTTTTTGTCGCGAGCTGACAATTTTATGGTGCCTCTAAGGTCTGGCTGATGAGTGCCAACACTGATTTGAGTGCCTGTAAGGGGAAATCTATCCAATAAACTGGATGTGTTTATGGAATACAAATGATTCTCTCCGCTACTGATGTCATTTTTACGTGCAGATGGCATGAGTAGAGATGTTCAAAATGGAGTGGTGCTCTTGGGAAACGTAGGCAGACAGATTGGAAGAAAGGATACAAGGATGGAGGAAATGGTCTATAACTGCTAGTTAAAGATCGAAGTAGATTGCTGTGGTAAATGATATTGGACTGGTGTGGTTACTCACATGTCATCGGGGTTGTTTGCACACATATTGTCAATGCCAGGGAAGGTCATCATGGAGTCTACTAGATAGCTGGAGTCGGGGTTCTGGTTGCTGTTGATAAAACATGAATAAATCATGTGTTTGTCTTCCAACCATGACAAATGAGGAGGACAGATTTGCATTACTGTGTGTCAAATGAGGTGTGTGGAAATGGAAATGGCATGGAACATACAATCATTTTGACATTTTAACATAACACGCAGTGCTTCAAGACAAGTGCTACATTTCTTCTTTCGCGAGCAAGACATGTTTGTGGATGTCAGCGATCTCAATTTAGATCCAGCTTTTTAATTTAGACTGCCCTCCGAATGACCCGGCGGACTGACCTGAAGAAGGTGTGCTGCTCGCCCGTGCGGTAGAGGCCGGGCGAGAGCTCCATCTCGGGGAAGTGCTGCAGGTCGCTCTTGATGGAGCCCAGGCCCATGGCGGTGATGACAAAGAGCACAGGCAGGACGACCTGGGCGAACATGCCCTTCCAGTCGCGCCGGGAGCGGTGCACGCGCTTCAGCAGCATGGCCACCACCTGCTGCCAGAACAGAGCCAGGCCACGCACGGTGGATCTGCCCGTCAGACCTGCAGGGGGGCGAGCGGAGGTGCGGATGAGCGGGTGAGCGAGAGGTCTCGACAGACAAAGAGCTCGATACAGAGTGGAAAAACAGTCCATGAAAAAAACTGGTGTCTCAAAAGGCCTCAGCAAAGTGTGTGTGTGTTTTTATCCTGACGACAGGAGATGAGGAAAAATGCTACTTGGGAGGAGATGGAAGTCAAATGGAGTCAAAATGAGGGGGATTTCTTACTGGTTTTGTCTCCAAAATTGAAGCTGCTCTCAGAGAGGTCGTCAGGTAGGCTGTCTCTGGAGGCGGCCATGTCAAGGACGGACTCAGAGACCGACCAGGGCCTCTCCACCGCCTCAGTCTCGTCTTTAGTCAGCTGGAGGAACACCTGGGAAGACAGCAGCTCGTCAGACATTAATCACACATTGTGTGTGTGTGTGTGTGTGTGTGTGTGTGTGTGTGTGTAGATCCTCCTCTTTTGTGTGTGTCAGCATCACCTACCTCCTCTAGTGTGGTGTCTGAGATGCCGTAGCAGCCCAGCTGGAGGGAGTCCAGGTTCTGGTCCAGGCCGGTGAGCAGTGAGCGGAAAGCGACGGCGTTCTGGGAGCTGTACGGAGGCAGGCAGTAGACCACGTCTCCCACCTCAGCCCTCCTTCATGCGCGCCTCGGGCAGGTAGGACTGGATGAAGGCCTTCAGCTCCTCGCCGTCAAACCTCTCCTCAGAGTCGGGAGTCTGCACCTGTGTTTAGGAGGAGAGGTATTTGATATCAGCACGCAACACTACTGCATTAGTGCATGTTGCAACCAAACAACCTCTATGTGGGTGTCCATGCGGTCCATTACCTTCTTTGTGAGGGTCAGATTGTAGCCCTTAGCAAACTTGTCCTTGAGGTAGAAGGGAGAGCCACAGCACTTGAGACCGCCCCTCTCCATGAACGCGATGCGGTCACTGAGAACCTCTGCTTCGTCCAGATGATGTGTGGACAGGATGATGGTGCGATCTGAAGGTGATGAAACAAGTAGAAGCAAAGGCACATGTCCAGTAATAAGTAAGACAGACACAGAAAAATGACTTGACCCTTCCAAACAGTAAAATATCTTCCTCTGCAATGAATCTCAGAAGATCCTAATTAAACACAAGAAACTGGAGCTGAGAGTGAGATAACTATCAGCCGTCAGTACGTCTGCTGTGGGATTCTTCTCCCTCAGTCTTTTCCCTCCTCAGCGGTGCACACCTTCAGAAAATCCATTTTCCCTTAATTAAATTCAAAATGAAAGCCAGGAGCGCGATAAGAACAAAGCCCCCCCCCCCCCCACCTCTCCCACCCGGAGTGCTAAGCGCCTTGGTGCGCCGCATTAAATGTCTTCCCCTTGTCTGACTTGTGATGGATCAGAGCGGAAGTGGGGGGTTTGCGGGGGCCAGGTGCCTCACCTGTCTTGTACTGCAGGATGATGTCCCAGATGCTGCGTCGGGAGCAGGGGTCCACGCCAGTGGTGGGCTCGTCCATGACCACCAGACGGGAGCCGCCGATGAAGGCGATTGAGATGGAGAGTTTGCGCTTCATGCCGCCCGACAGGGTGCCCACACGCTTGTGCCGGTGAGCATACATGCCCGTTTCTTTCAGGATCCTATAGCGAAGAGGCACATTAAAACATGGATATCTTAGGGAGTTGTACTTTGCTAATAAACACTTTGACTGGGCTAGTTCAGAGCTCAGTACAAATGACAAGCTTGTGTAAACTCTACTTACTTTATGAATTTTTAAAAATCAACTGAAGAACACATACAAGTTTAATCTCTAGGCTTTTGAATTTGTCTGTACTCACCTCCGTACTTGCTCTTTCAGTTCTGCCTTTGACCAGTGGGGTGCTTTGATCTGACCGTACAAGAGCAGATGTTCTTTGGCCGTCAGGTGATCAAAGTGGACATCATACTGCATACACACTCCCAGATCCTGGCGGATCTCCTCAATGTTGGTCTGCATGTCTCTCCCATAGACCTCAATCATGCCAGAGGTGGGGCCAAACAAACCAGTGAGCAGAGACCTACACAAACATGTACAAATATAACAAACATGAAAACACACACTTCAAGAACACACACACACACACACACAGGCAATGCAAGCAGGGCAAAGGGCTGTAAAACCCTTCGTTTAAATTGCTATTTTGTGTGGCCAGTCTTGATTTAGAACTAGTGCATTTACATGGTGGTGGTCTTTCCAGCTCCGTTGTGACCCAGCAGCGTGGTGACATGTCCCTCGTAGAAGGACAGGTTGAGGTTCTGGATGGCGTTCCTCTTTCCGTAGGTTTTGGTCAGGCCATGGAGGGCCACCCCCACTGGCATGGCAGGGAACTCACTGTCCTCATGCGTAGGGAACAGTCCATTACCTAAAGAGAAAAACAATGTAACAATGAGCATGAGCATGTGTGTGAGAGGGGTGGATAAAGGAGTTGATAGATGGAGAGAAAGCGATATTCTTAGATTTCTTTTTCATTAATAGCAAACCACCACAGTAACTAACAATTAAGATCGGATACTGCACCTTTTTTTTTACTATTTGCTGAATTCTTCTGCATCACGTTGGAGAACAGCAGCCCTTTGCCAGACTTCATAGAGGTTGTTTGACACCCACACAAGTCAGCCCAGAAAGATGGCATCACAGGGAAGTACCAAGGAGCTGGGATTCCATATTTGCCTGTAAGAAAAATAAAAAAAATATCATAATCTTGCCAGCCACATTATCCTGTATCTTTCCCTTTAAAAGGTTTTGTCATTTGAAGGTAAAATAACTACATTCTGTTGCTTTAAATGTGAAAAGCAAATTAGGAACGAATAGTACCTGGGAAAACCATGCGAATGTATGCACCGATAATGAAGTAGACCAAAGAGTCAATCAGGAGCAGCCAGCACAGCCATCCAAAGGACGAAGTGTCACCAGCTATGGGGGATACGTAGGCATTGCTCCACTGGATCCCTGCAGAGCACCAACACACAGTTAGGAACACACCTGAGACTCTTCCACAGACTTGTCTTTGTCTGCTCTCTCATGTTGTAAAACTAATCAGCTTCCAGGGCTACCTTCCTCCTGTGCCTCGTAGCGGGAGATGTATTGACTTGCATAGCTGAAACAGGTTGGTGAAAACAGACTCTGTGGGAGAGAAAAAAAAAGAGCATAATAACACACATAATCCAACATTCACATCTAATCAAACTCTAGAGGATGCTCACCAAAATAAAGTCCTCACCAGTCTCAGGCCTGTTTCACACTGCGTGCGTGTTGTATGTGTGTGACTGCTGTGCTATCTGTTTATTATCATTCCGGCGCGCATGATAACAGTTTATCACACTCATACTGCCCGCATGAGACAAACTGGCTTGATGAAAATCAAGATGTTCTGCACACGCCACACACACACATGCATGTGTGAAACAGGCATTTTCCCACCGATCATTAGCCCAGTGTGCCTGAGCCCTTGAGAGGAGTGCTACTACTCACCAGAATGTTCTTGGTGGCGAACGAGAGGTTTCTCTCCATGGACATGACCACGATGAAGGGGAAGAAGCAGATGATGTAGATCAGGCTGCCGCTCAGGCCGGCGATGTTGGTCTTGTTGAAGAAGGTGCTGACCAGGAAGCTGATGGCCAGGATGCTGAAGCCGTAGTCGCACAGGTAGAGGAAGAGCAGGAAGGGGTCACTGTTGGGCAGCACCTTGCCCGCCTTCAGGATGATGGTGAGGATGACGATGGTGACCAGCAGGAAGACCGCGCTCTCGATGAACCAGGCGAAGAAATGGCTGATAGGGTTGACGCCCATCATTTTCATGTACTGCACGATGGGAAGGAAGTCATTTGGCATCATTAACAACAACACAAACCGATGATATCACCCTCGTATTTTATACACAGTGATGAGTCAACCCATGGTGCCTCTGAGCTTTTTCTGACCATTTGAAGCCAGTCAGTATTGCAGTATTGATGCGAAATACAAAAAATATCTATAAAGTGGTATGTTAGACACAGAAGTTTAACGACTAGGCTCGTTATACAGTAGTTATTTCCAGGGTGTGATCAAAGACGTTTACCTCGTGCAATCTCAGCTCCCTCTCGTGCACCAGCTTCTTGACAAAGTTGGCAATGAACAGCACCCAGGCAATCATGAGGACCAGAGGAAAGGCGAAGGAAATGCTCTCCAGGTACCTGAGAAATGAGACATCAGCACCTCAGTCGATGTCAAGCCATGCATATGCCACAGTATAGGAATGCAATCATTAAATCTCAAGAGTGAATCATAAAGACAAGTGGTGAAAAAATGGGACAGCCCTTCATTTTACACGACAGAGGGGTTCCGGATTACAGCAGATATAGACCCAGCACTGTTTTTTAAAGTGCCACAAATATTTCAAGGTGATGGTATCGGCAGAAGGGGCTATGACGTGATAAATCAGTGCAATGGGGATGTGTGCACATCACCGTATCACACCGCTGAAACACTAAGAGATAGAACTAAGGATATTCTTTCCAAAGATGACAGAATAATGCCAGCCTCTCAGCGTAACTTACACTTGTTATGATTTATTGAAAGGCCAGTGTGGTGTTTGTCTATGATGTTGTTAATCCGAAAACACAAAGAAATGTAAATGCCATGGTAAATCTCAAGGTTGCATGTGCACTATATATTGTCCACGTCTGAGTGAATGAATGCATTACTCTGGGTGTGTGGATATTCCTGTGTGTGTGTGTGTGTGTGTGTGTGTGTGTGTGTGTGTGTGTGTGTGTGTGTGTGTGTGTGTGTGTGTGCGTGTGTGCGTGCATGTTTGTCTGTATGTCTACTTACATATGTATGCATGATGCCTGTGTGGATTTCTTTAACTTGTATATATGTGTGTGTGTGTCTGTGTGTGTGTGTGTGTGTGTGTGTGTGTGTGTGTGTGTGTGTGTGCGCGTGCGTGTGTGCATACATGTGTGCACACTCACTCATCCTTGGCAAAGCAGGGGTAGGGGAAGGCCTGGAGTTGGACGGCTGGATCCTGCACTGGCTGGCCCAGCTGGCTCTCAATGATGGCTCTGTCAATGGCCTCCTGCAGGTAAATGAAGCCTCGGTTGTACCTCTGTGTCCTTGTCATGCTGATGTAGTTCTCCCTCACCCAGAAGGGGTTACGTGCCCGGTCGGTACGCATGGAGTTGTCAATCTGCATGCGGATGGTGTAGTCCACCTTTGGAGGCAGGGTGCTGGATTTGTCTTCAGGAAGTTTGAATATGATGCCTGAAAGAAGAATGAGTGTTTTTTTTTTTCAAGTAATGCAAGGGCCATGGAAGTGGGTTTTTACTTGTCATGGCTAACGGACCATATTTCTGCAATTCTGACATCCACTCCACATCGAGGACATATTCAAAAAGGATGTTAGATGAGGTCAGTTCGCTCTGACTTGTGCTGACTGGGAGAGGCAGGCTCAGAGTGAATTCAGGCCTTAAAATGGTAAATGCCTTACTTGCGTAGAGGTCTCGTGATTGAGTCAGGGCCTCTGCTTGCTTGTCCATCTCCTCCTCGTTGCTCATCGGCTTGTAGCGGTCAAAGTTCACGCAGGAGGAGAGGTTCATCATCAGACTGGACAGAGTGGTGATCTGCGTCACAATGAACTTGTTTTTCTCCAGGAGCTCAGTCATGTTAGCTGGGCAATCACAAATAGGAAAGAAATGTGTAAGTGGGAAGAATGCCATCAAACTTCTGCAATAAAAAAACTTAACAGCTAGCATTTGCTTTTTGCTTTCACATATGTGACCTATTGTCTTTTGGCCTATGCATGATGGATCCTATATGTTCTCTCTTTAACCTGTGAATAATTGAGCATTGCAGGATTACTCATTTTGTGAATAATTAATTGTAATCCAAACTTAAAATCACTCACAGAAGTTCAGGAGAGTATCCTTCATCTGTCCAACATTGATGTTTGTCTGTACCTCAATGAAGTTCTGAACAAATGGATTCCTGAGGGAATTCTGTAGAGATTGCAGAATATTTCAATGACCAAAGCACACAAACATTCCAGGTCCATCCAGACCAACTGGAATAGTCTACAACAGATTTTCTAGACCGTTGTTATTCAGATTTTGTATACCTGAAGTAATGGCAAGGTCTGATTCAGAAGTTTTGCTGACTGCATCACATATGATGATGACTGGATCCACTCCTCCGAGTAGGTCCTTAACTGGCCAAACTGATGTAGCGTGCCATTGGACTGGTGTGGGGAGAGAATGAACACATGTCGATAAGGAAGGGTCAGCCATGCTTGAGCTTTCATTAGATTTAACATGTGTTCAACCAGAAACAAACTACTATTGAGGCAAACCGCTACAACAGACATAGTAAGTTACAAGACCACCTACCACAAAATGAAAATCTAAACACATTGCATTAAAAACCATAAAATGATCACTACACATGGCAGATTAGATTGAAAAAATATACATAACATAAGATAAAATAGACCTCAGCAAAGCAAGAAACCCAGACTCAACTCCTAATGGCCTATTGTGCTTCTTGTGTCTCAGTAAGCTCCCTGTGCTGATGTTGGACTGTGCAGAGCTCTTACCTTCCTGATGATCTCTCTGGTGAGGGGCGTGTCTGGGGTGTAGAGCACCTGGCCCAGCAGCATGGGCTTCAGGAAGGCCCAGGCCACAGCGCCGCCCGTCGTGTTCACCATGTCCAGGTAGAAGTTCATGCAGAATGGCGCTGGAACGCAAAACAGTTCACATCACTGTATGTAGTTACAGGCAAACACCTCGTTGCTCCATGTTAGTGTATGTAATTGTGGGAGAATGTTGTACACTGATATCTTACAGGCATCCCGGGGAATCTTGAACTTATCGATGAGTTCATCTCTGCTGTGATCGGATCTGGTCGAAGGGTCAGTCTCTGTCATGATGGGCAATTTAGAGATGCCAAAAAGCGCCATGATTCCATTTCGGCACAGGGCCCGGGAAATCGTGGTGAAGGTTGACTTGCTGGAGATTGTGGAGCGCTTGCCCCTCACCAGCTGCATGGTGGGAAGCAAATAGAATGACAGAGATGAGAGCCATCGGCATGGATACACCGGTGATACAAATGCAAATACAGCACAGTGTAAGCAAACAACAGTCCACTGAAAGACCCCGGTTCCAAATCCATAGTTGCTAACTAAGTTGGTTAACGCTCTGACCACAGTTGGCCACTACTAGCCTAGGGGCACATCTGCTAAGAGCTGACACTCACGCCGTGGAACTCAGAGTCCGCCATCAGGTTGAGGTTACCGAAGGACATCAGGTACTCCTGCAGCGTGTGGATGGCGGGCAGCAGCTTGTTCATCATGTCCATCAAGAAGTGCACCATCTGTATCATGACTCTGACCAGGCCCTGCATGTCACTGGACAGCAGCATCTACCGGAGAGAAAGGAGGGGAGAACAGGAGTCAGTGGGCCGCGGGGAGCGGGCAGCCCAGCCAATGAGCCGCTCTCACCTCTCACAGTATAGCGCAGTGGTCAAACATACCATTAACTCTATGATTAACATTATAAATGTCACAAGCTAAAATTACAATATTAGACATTATATACAAGTTAGGGGTTTGCCATTACCCATTTAAATAGTCTAGATCAACATGTGGAAGAGGATGATTTTTCAGTTACATGACATTTTCTAGCACTGTAACATAGCATACATATATGAATTCATCTATACTATGTGTCATAAAGCACATACACAATATAGAAAACACATGCATATATGAATGAATCTACACTATGTGTCATAAAGCACATACACAATATAGAAAACACATGCATATATGAATTAATCTATACTATGTGTCTTACACAATATAGAAAACACATGCATATATAAATTACTGGTAATCTACACTATGTGTTATAAAGCACATGCAGAATATAGAAAATCCTCACCTTGTACACGAGATTCTCTACACTTGCGTGACGGACAAACAGAACTACAAAGTTGTACCACTGGTCAGCTCGGAGTGAACAGAAGGTCTTGAAGAGGAGCGTGTATGTGGTATTTAACTGCAGCATGGAGGGGTCACTGCAGTGGCGCAAGTTGGTCAGCAGAGCCAGAATCTGTGAACAGGAGCAAGAAGAAACCATATTTACTGTGTGAGTCACTTACAGTGGCTCTCAAGCAGCAACATTCAAAATTGTAGCCCTGAACCAAAAAAAAACATGCTATTGATTTTATATGTCATAATAAAATAATTCTTTACACCCGCATCCAGACAGATGTATTTCTCTGATGCAAGACTACCACTACTGCCCTTATACACAGATCCAGCACAGCAGGGATTTTAGTGCACAAGAGTATGTCTCTATGGTGATATTCAACACGGCCAACACATGATTATTCCATGAAAATGCCACTGAGGTTCCTTTCAATATGATATATTCATCTCCAAACATTCTGACAAAAATGTGTGTGTGTGTGTGTGTGTGTGTGTGTGTGTGTGTGTGTGTGTGTGTGTGTGTGCATGTGTGTGTGTGTGCACACATGTGTGTGTGTGTGTGTGTGTGTGTGTGTGTGTGTGTGTGTGTGTGTGTGTGTGTGTGTGTGTGTGTGCATGTGCATGTGTGTGTGTGTGTGTGTGTGTGTGTGTGTGTGTGCATGTGCATGTGTGTGTGTGTGTGTGTGTGTGTGTGTGTGTGTGTGTGTGTGTGTGTGTGTGTGTGTGTGTGCGTGTGGGGGAAGAGAGGAGAGACAGTGTGTGAGCGTGATACCTGCAGGTTGCTGCTGGGCAGTGTGAGATTCAGCAGCGCCTCAATGATCTCAGGAGAGATCTGTGTGTATTTACGGACATCCACTGCAAAGGCTGTGACATTCTGGAATAACTCAGCCACCTTCACTGTTAAACAATGCAAAAGACAGATTAATGGTGAAAAAGCAGTACAAGTACTGAGCACCTGCTGATTTGATACTGACAATGGTACTGCCTGTCAGGGTGGAGTTGTACTTGGCCTGTATTGGCATACCTTGTGGAGCAGTCATGTTGATTTCCAGTGGTGCAAATGAGCTTACATTGAAACCAATCACCTGGGAGACAACATTGGTCCTACAACACACACACATACACACACACACACACACACACACACACATACAAAATGAGATCACCACGACATACTAGCATAACAATAAACCTTCACACATTCCAAACATCCATAAACTTATAATACAAGCTAACTATGAAACATTGTGAAGGTACAATACCAGTCAGTTTCTAAGTTGTAGGTAGCAGGGTCCCCGACGAACAGCTCAAAAAGCACATTATACAGGTCAGCGCCATCTTGTGTCATGTTGGTGATGATCTCATGGAGAGCCTGCATGGCCGGGGCCACTGACTGGCACAGGAGACCAGATGGGAGGGAGAGGGTCTGGGTGAGCTGCTGGACAGCTTCCATCCTCTCCAGAGCACACAGCTACAGCGAAACACGGAGAGAAAGAGAGTGTGAGCAAAATCAGACCATTAGGACACCTTTCAGCACTGTATGCCTGACTGGGTTTAACATTTTTGACCTGAGCATGCGGCAAAGGAGATTGTGGATTGAACTAAGAGTGCAGATGCACTCGGCAAACCGTATCTTTAAAAAAAATAAAATACGCATTTTTCTGCGATTCCAACCTGAGAGGCGAAGCGCCGCAGCATCAGACTGTAGTTGGCATTCCACATGTCAGTCATCAGGAGCTCGGATGCTGTCTGCACGGTGTGGAGCAGGAGGTTCAGGTTGTCTGCAAAAGCACCAGGGGAAGAGGGGGAGATGGGTACGGAACAAAACAAAAGATCAGCTCTCGCAGTGGCAGCTGTGGGCCCCTTTGGGCATCATTACAATCTCCTCACTCCTCTCCTCAGTTCTCCACAAAGCGGCAACTGACAGGGCCAAGCTGAAAGAGGCCGACTGGGTTGGGCTCTGCATGAAGTTGTGTGCAGAAAAAACATCTGACAGGCCCCATTGACGGAGCACCCCGAGCAATAAACAAGACAAGGCAGGAGTAACATTAAATCCATAACAAGTCAACGCTGCTGATAATACACAGGAATAGAGTAGAAAAACAAAAACAAAAACATGTCAGCAAAAATCCAATCTTAGGATAGAGAGAGTAAGTCACTACTAGCAAGTATGCTGAAAATAACTTCCCCAAACAAGTGACAAGTTTATGAGGTGAATTCAATTAATTAAATCAAAATGGGTGGAATTATCTGATTATGAAGATGTAAAGAGCACAGGTGTACACTCAAAGAAAGACAGAGGCATAACATTCTCCCTAGAAATCAGTCAGAGCTGTACAGTGAAACCGTAGCTGGAGAAGACGAGGAGGTGGAGATTCTCTATCCAAGCCTGGTAATGAGACACTGAGTGGCTCCATCTTGGAGGATGGCCATATGCCTTCCAACTTGCTGTGCTTTTGCAAGGTTGACATTAAGATTACAGTGCATAGGCAAAATTTAGAGTAACACAAGATTTTAGCCTCAAACTGAATCAGCAACGCATGTACACGCACACACACACACACACACACACACACACACACATACACACAAGCACACAGACACAAACACACAGAGACACAAAGACACAAACACACAGACACACAGATACACAGATACACAGACACATAGACACACACACATTCACATGCAAACACACGCACACACATATGCACACACAGGTGCACACATGCACACACACACACACACACATATGCACACACAGGTGCACACATGCACACACACACACAAACACTTTGCTCAATGATGCATTGATCCATAAGAATTATGGCTACCAATAAATTATATTTAGTCAGTGGGCTCCATATTGTGCAGAAGACATTACCCAGACAAATTGTGATCATGGCTGGATGCAAAAACTTGAGTTGAAAGCAACAAAGGTACTTGCTAGTTTAGATGCCGTATACAATAAAACAGCAAAAAAACAAGACAGGATAAATGTACAGTAAAACCTGGAGTGACAGTGAAACTAAGACAGGTAATGTTTGGGCAGTGTTGTACCTTCAGTTTCATTGGTCAAGATGATAGTTATGTTCTTAATGAGGCCAGTGTAAGGAAGGCCATCAGGGAGGCTTTTGGCAATGTCTGCCAGGACCATGGGTAATCTGTAGGAACACACAAATGAGCTCAGTCACTTCAACAAGCTCAGCAGAATCACACATCGCATGGTTCTTTCTGTGTACGGCTCAGTGCAAATTGGGCCTACTTGGATCAATTATGGTAATACAATTCCACGAATCCTAGGGTTTGCTCTTTTCACAGTTCAAAACTTATGCTATTTCTGAAGACGTAGGCAGTTATTAAGTCTAAATGCCAAGCAGGCAGAAAATATGAAGTGAAATCGCCTAAGGGCAAAAGGGTTGGCCCTGTTAACACCTTTTCATTTATAGGAAGAGAACATGATGTGAGAGAGGCAACTTACTCGTCCACCCAGTTTGTGCTGTTCATCATGAACAGATGGCCCACATTCATTGTGGTCACCCCCAGAACCTGTCTGGCCAGATTTGTCTCAATGCTGCTGTCGGCTAAAGAGAGAAGGCCATGGATGCTGTGGAGGATCTGCTTGGAGAGCTCGGCTGACTGCGTCAAGGGGTCACTGCCGAAGAGAAGGGTCTGGAGGGCCTTCTGCAGGGTGGCCTCTAGGTCTCCCAAAACATTGCCTGTGGTCTCAGCAACGGAATACTGCACCATGGTCTGAAGGGTATGGGCAAAGTCTGAGACGATGGACATAGCTCCCTCGAGGTCCCCTGTGCTGCTGGTGTAATTAACGGCCTGGGCGACGTTCTCCAGGAAGATGAGCGACACGTTGAGGTAATGGCTGCCTTCGGCTGGCATCACTGTACTCAAAGTGATCACCACGCGCCTGAGCGAGGTGAGGGCAAGCGTCAGGTCTGATGAGGACGAGGCCATCAGCAGACCCTCAAAGACACTGAGGGACACTTGGTTGGATACGACAGCGAGGACGTGTGCAGGGCCATGCGCGTTCATAGACACTGGGCCTTCTGTGATGTTGAGGATGGTGAGAAGGGAGGCCGTGACTTCCTGAGAGATGTTAAAGAAGGCCGGACGGATCTGGTTTGTGCTGGACACCCCGGAGAGAGCCGAGAGGAGGGCCGGTCTGAGGGCGGCAGTGTACATCTGCATGTCCTCGGGGAGGAGGGCAAGCGTCTGCTCGATGCCCTGGATCACCATCATCTGTGTCTCCTGGTCACTGGTGAATGTGTGGCTGACGGTGGAGAGGTTCCACAGGATGTGTGAGGCCACGGCACTGCTCAGGACCACCGGGTACACCACCTCCTGGATGGAGTGGCCGCCGGGGAGGCTGACCTCCCCAGAGTAGGCGAACACATGGTTCAAAGAGCCTGAGATTATATCAGCTGACTGCAGCACTTTCTCAACATCGTGTGGATATGAGATAAGCATGGCAAAAGCTTTGATCATCTGCCCTGAGGTGTTGAAGTACATGAGGTTCTCTGTTGAGAGAACCGGGGCGAAAGCTCTCACAGTTTGGTCCAGAGCCATCAGGTAAGGTAACAGGCTTGTCTGTGATCCTGGATTGGAGGCAGTGGCAATGATGTCTTTGAGAATAGCTGTGATCTGTGGGTTGATGTCTTTAGCTTCTTCGATATTCTGTAGGAGAATGTTATTGAGAGCAGTGAGAAACTCTGAGGCTATATCAGTGATGTTCTCTTTGCGACTGATGAGGTGATCCACCACACCAGAGAGCTGTTGAGCCATCTGCTCAATTCTCTGAGCAATGTTGAGAGAAGGCTGGCGAGACAGTATCATGGCCATGTCGACTGTTCTGGCGAGACTCTCTGCCAGCTTCTCAAGCTTGCCCAAGTCCTCCACACTCCAGCCATCCTCTGCAATCTCCATGAACAACTCCACAAAATTCATGGTCTGGCTGGGGAGCATCAGGTGGGACAGCACATTCAGGGCGGTGTCGATGGTTTCATCGTGTGCTGAGCTTCCGGTCATATCTCTTGTTACGCCCTTCAGAAAAATAGCCAGATCAGGGTTGGAGAAGAAGACATGGACAGTCTCAATGATTTCTTCTGGCGTGGGTGGGATGGCCAGAGCTTCGAACAAGGCATTGTAGTCGATCTCCAGGAGGTCCAGGAAGTCATCCATGGGCCCCTCATGGCCTCTCGCCGCGTCCTCCTGGATGGAGCCTGACCCACTGACATAAGGTTCCTTTGCAGTTCTTCTAGGAGGCCATCCAGTGGGGCAAAGAAGTCGCTTGTACTGGTGATCTGTCTCAGCATGTTCAATGCATTCCCAACAATGTCAGTGAAGAGATCAGAGCCAGGTAGGTCTGAGGTGAAGTGTGACACCATCTTTAAGACAGCCTGAACCACATAGTAGATTTTCCGAAGAGCCTCAGTGAGGAATCCCATTCCAGTTTCTTGGGTGGTTCCGAACCAGTTGACTAATTCAATGGCTCTCGCCAGGACAACACTTGAGGAACTGGACGCAAGAATCTGCTCCAATGCACTATATGCCATAGGCCAGTCACCTAGTAGCTTCATCTGAATGACCTCCTTGATAACAAATTTCAGAAGTCTGTCGATGGATGGTCCATCAATGTTGTTGATGTCTCCGCTGAGCAGCAGGTGAATGGACTCACTTGTGACATTCATCCCAGTCAGGAGAATCTCAAGGGCCTCCATGAACACCTGCTGGCCTGATGTGGTGTTCATCAGACGCTGGCTGTTCCGCAGGGTGTACTCGACGGCCTTCTCCACGGCCTGGATATAGGGGCGCACCCAAGGAGCAACCAGCTCCACTTGATCCAGTGCCATATCGAGGCCTGAAAAACTGAAATAAAGACATCAGTTAAAAAACTAAAACATGCATGTTTACCTAGCTTAGCATAGACAGAATTTCAGAATATATCATCAACTGTGACACACTGGATACCATTCAAAACATTTCAGTTTTGCATTACTACTACTTTTGTTGTACACTCAGACACAAAAAAAATCTAAATTTTAGGAGGGATAAGCATGGCAACCTTTGATACAACTGCAGATTAAAAAGCTGTTCATTCCAGTAATCTGGGCTTCCTGCTGTGATCCCTGGCAGGCTGGCAGATATGTGATCTATGAGGACTGTGATTAGCTGTTGAGAAGCGTAGGTCTGGGACAGACTGGCATTGTAGAGAGACTCCAGAACCTGCACAATCTTAGCTGCAGTGGCATTAACCGACTGGGCCTCTGGTCCAGCTCCCTGTGCAGAAAGAGTAAAGCAAATGCATCACATGCAAAACACCGCATACAGAAGATGCATCCCTATAGACCTTACAGTCAACAATATAGATCTACAGTGCCATCTAGTGGTTAGTTCTGTAAGGACAATTGAACATTAAATACTACTAGATTTTGGAACCAGGATATTTACTGGCTTCAGAATAAATGAGTTTTCATTTTACCGTTGTGTTGAATGGTGGGAAATATCCGGATAAGTTACTGGCCTCAATGAAAGGGGCCAGGCTGATGTGGCACCACATGCTCAGGCTGCTGGGAGGGACCCCTGCCGCTTCTCCAGCCTCCTCCCACATTTTCAGCACATCGCTGCAATTCAGTGCTCTGCCCTCTTCAGCAGTCTAAGGGACACAGTTGTGACAGAAATCACATATAAGTACTGCCCTTGCATTGTTACTACAAAACTTGTCTTTGGAGATAAAAAACAGCAATGGACTGCAGGGGTGGGGGTGAGGGGGGGGTGGTTGCATCGGGCTTATACGTTAACTATGCATTATTGGTCTTAACACTCTGTTCTGTATAACCTGAATGGCAACTTCAATGGTGTGCTGTAGAGCCAGCTGGAACTCTCTGAAAAAGTCAGCCATGTCAAAGTTGCTGGTGTTCACAGCCTGGAGCAGGTTTGTGGTGAGGTTTAACAGAGGCTCCTGTACGCTGTGGATGAACTCTAAAGAAAAGGGGGAAAATGATGGTCAGAAACCAGCTGCTAAAACCAGGGGGGTACACTACAGGACTGGAAACAGCATGCAGAAATAGATGGAACCGTAGCCTTTGCACACGATTATAAATTAAATAGAACATTGTTGATTAAAACACCTGCTTGAGCATTCAGATTGTCTGCCATCATTGAGAAGACATGGAGAGTGGAGGGAACTTCATTCCAGGCAGGGGTCCCTCTGATGGTTGTCAAAAGAACTGCAACAATCCTTTCAAGCCTGTGTAATATGGAATGCATATTAATCATGGAAACAATTCTGTAAAATACACATTTTTACATATGTAAATGTAAATACTTTTAAACTATATTCATATTTAAATAAATTACTTAATGTAGTAAGCATATCATTATTGTCATATATAATGTTTAAAAAGAGGCACCATAGAGTCTAGGGTCAAAAGGCCAGCTGTCTTGCTAGCTGAGGTATTTTGATTATATATTTGCCATTGTTCAGTACAAGCTGGCAAGATTTTCACTGGATTTCCAAGATTTAGTGATCCATGGCTTTACCTTTCAAAAGTGTGTTGATCAGCCTGTCCAGTGATGATTTGCATGAGAACAGGGAGTGTGTCAGCAAAGACCTTGGCAGAGTGTGGAGTCAGACCCTGGGCCTGATCCCCAAGAAGAGGGAAGAGGGACCCCAGGACCCCTCCGAGCTGAGGGACAGAGATATTGCACACACCCATTGCTTAGAATGGAAAAATACTTTGGAACAAATATGTACTCAGTACTATATCAG
Organism: Alosa alosa; assembly: GCF_017589495.1. Lineage (NCBI taxonomy): Eukaryota > Metazoa > Chordata > Actinopteri > Clupeiformes > Clupeidae > Alosa > Alosa alosa. Next base: position 22,846,760 of record NC_063191.1, read on the forward strand.
TAATGCTGTAAGTATGCAGCCAAAGTCTGCAATCAGTGGCAGCATCACATACTTCTCCTGGTTGACATGAAATGATTGATGGTATATTGGACCAGATAAAACTGGATGTCATTTGGGTTTTACATCCATCCCTGCATAACTGAGTTTCACATTAAATACATACATATAAGAGATATTCATGGGTATATGTACTTAAATGTTATGTGTGTGGGAAATTGAGTAGCTTTAAGTTTTCATACATTCTTTTTTAATGGAATATTTTAAGAAACATGCTACAACTCTGTCTAACTGGTCTAGCAGTGCTGCTAACTGGGACTACAGAGATGAGAACAATATGTAAAAAATATAGACACCTGTTCTGCAACATCTTCAATATCCGTGAAATTCAACGTTCCCAGACCTTCCAAAATGTCCATGGGGCTTCCTGTTAAAGTACAGAGACGGCACTTAAACATCACACCCACACTGGCATTGTGTCATTATAAAATTCAAAGTACTTTGAAGCTAAAAATCTGTTTCTTTATAAAATAATGACAGGGAGGCAACTGATGCAATAATACAATTATTCATGGTGGCAAAAATACAGTATTTACATAGTCAAACTATGCTCAAACTACATAGTCAAACAGAAAACTGGACTTGCCATCTGTTGCATTCAGGATGAATTGTGTTACTCTGGTGATGAGAGAAAGGTAGGGCTGTGCAGTGCTGTTCTGTGGCAGACTGTGTGCCAGTCCTTTCATGATGTTCACAATGCTGTCAAAGATCAACACAGATGGTCCATTAAGTCACATTTCACATTCATTACCCTTACATTGACTTCAATAAATTAATAAAGTAAATAAACTGGATGTACCGCAAAGTGGTACAAAATATGACCGCCGTTCAGTCTTGCACATTCTCTCCGTAAAAATAAATCAAGTGTCAATTTGTCTCCATCTCCTACTCCATCCCCTACTCTTGCAACTTTTGTGTATGTAAATTAGTGTGTCCATGTGTGCATTTGCTTTAGTGTATATGTGTGCTTCTCTGTGTGTGTGTTTTCACTTGTGAGTGTGTGTATGGAGGTAATGGGATGTGAATGTGTATGTGTTTGTGTGTGTGTCTCTCTGCTTGCCTGCATGTGTGTGTGTATTCTGTGTGTATGTGTATGTGTGTGTTCGCTTGTGAGTGGGTGTGTGGGGGTAATGGTGTGTGTGTGTGAGTGTGTGTGTGTGTGTGTGCCTGCTTACCTGCATGTGTGTGTTTTATGTATGTGTGTCTGTGGGTGTGTTTATGTGTGTGTGTGTGTGTGTGTGTGTGTGTGTGTGTGTGCGTGTACATGTTTGTGTTTATGTGTGTGTGTGTGTATGCGTGTGAGTCTGTGCGTGCATTCTGTGTGTGCGCATGTATGCCTACATGTCCAATGTGTGTGTATGTGTGTGCATGTCTATGTGTGTGTGTGTGTTTATGTGTGTGTGTTTATGTGTGTGTGTGTGTGTGTGTTTTGTGTGTGTGTGTGTGTGTGTGTGTTTATGTGTTTATGTGTGTCTGTGTGTGTATACCTGTGCTTGTGTGTGTACATGTTTGTGTTTATGTGTGTGTGTGTATGCGTGTGAGTCTGTGAGTGCATTCTGTGTGTGCGCATGTGTGCACGTGCGTACGTATGCCTACATGTCTAATGTGTATGTATGTGTGTGCATGTCTGTGTGTGTGTGTGTGTGTGTGTGTGTGTGTGTGTGTGTGTGTTTATTTGTGTGTGTGTGTGTGTGTGTGTTTATGCATGTGCATGTTTATGTGTATCTGTATGTGTATACCTGTGTGTGTGTGTGTGTGTGTGTGTGTGTGTGTATGTGTGTGTGTGTGTGTGTGTGTGTTTATGTGTGTGTGTGTGTGTGTGTTGGGGGAGGGTTATGTGTGTCTGCATGTGTGTGCATGTGCGGCGGTTATAATAAATCAAACATAGACATATTCCATTAAATACTTTGGCATTGTTATATGGCCATTAGTTAGTTAGTATCGTAGTGTGTTAAGAGTTTACTTACATTATATTCCACTGGTCAGGTCCAGCAGGCTGAGAGATGGTCTCAAAGTAAGTAGTGACCACATTGGTCATGGGAAGCAGCACCTCGGCAGCCATGTCTGGTATGAGTGACCTGATCAGATCCTCCACACTCCTCGCAAGAACAAGGCTGAGGTGGTTTGACTCGGCATAGCTCATGTTGGGATGGAGGATTAGCTGAAGTGAGCTGCCTAAGGCTTCCACAATCTGATGGATGACTTGACTTGCCAACGTTCCATCGTTACATCCATCCTTGCATAACTGAGTTTCACATCAAATACAAAGGGGTTTTCATGGGTATAGTTACTAACATGTTATGTGAGTGGGAAATTGAGTAGTTTTATGTTTTCATACATTCTTTTTGAAATGGAATATTTTAAGAAACATGCTACAACCCTGTCTAACTGGTCTAGCAGTGCTGCTAACTGGGACTACAGAGATGAGAACAATATGTAAAAAATATAGACACCTGTTCTGCAACATCTTCAATATCCGTGAAATTCAACGTTCCCAGACCTTCCAAAATGTCCATGGGGCTTCCTGTTAAAGTACAGAGACGGCACTTAAACATCACACCCACACTGGCATTGTGTCATTATAAAATTCAAAGTACTTTGAAGCTAAAAATCTGTTTCTTTATAAAATAATGACAGGGAGGCAACTGATGCAATAATACAATTATTCATGGTGGCAAAAATACAGTATTTACATAGTCAAACTATGCTCAAACTACATAGTCAAACAGAAAACTGGACTTGCCATCTGTTGCATTCAGGATGAATTGTGTTACTCTGGTGATGAGAGAAAGGTAGGGCTGTGCAGTGCTGCTCTGTGGCAGACTGTGTGCCAGTCCTTTCATGATGTTCACAATGCTGTCAAAGATCAACACAGATGGTCCATTAAGTCACATTTCACATTCATTACCCTTACATTGACTTCAATAAATTAATAAAGTAAATAAACTGGATGTACCGCAAAGTGGTACAAAATATGACCGCCGTTCAGTCTTGCACATTCTCTCCGTAAAAATAAATCAAGCTTGTCAATTTGTCTCCATCTCCTACTCCATCCCCTACTCTTGCAACTTTTGTGTATGTAAATGAGTGTGTCCATGTGTGCATTTGCTTTTTTGTATATGTGTGCTTCTCTGTGTGTGTGTTTTCACTTGTGAGTGTGTGTATGGAGGTAATGGGATGTGAATGTGTGTGTGTTTGTGTGTGTGTGTCTCTCTGCTTGCCTGCATGTGTGTGTGTATTCTGTGTGTATGTGTATGTGTGTGTTCGCTTGTGAGTGGGTGTGTGGGGGTAATGGTGTGTGTGTGTGTGAGTGTGTGTGTGTGTGTGTGCCTGCTTACCTGCATGTGTGTGTTTTTTATGTATGTGTGTCTGTGGGTGTGTTTATGTGTGTGTGTGTGTGTGTGTGTGTGTGTGTGTGTGTGTGTGTGTATATGTTTGTGTTTATGTGTGTGTACATGTTTGTGTGTGTGTCTGTGTGTGCATTCTGTGGAGTGTCATGTGTCTGTCGCGTGCATTCTGTGGCACAATGCATGTATGCCTACATGTCCAATGTGTGTGTATGTGTGTGCATGTCTATGTGTGTGTGTGTGTTTATGTGTGTGTGTTTGTGTGTGTGTGTGTGTGTGTGTGTTTATGCGTGTGCGTGTTTATGTGTGTCTGTGTGTGTATACCTGTGCTTGTGTGTGTACATGTTTGTGTTTATGTGTGTGTGTGTGTATGCGTGTGAGTCTGTGAGTGCATTCTGTGTGTGCGCATGTGTGCACGTGCGTACGTATGCCTACATGTCTAATGTGTGTGTATGTGTGTGCATGCATGTCTGTGTGTGTGTGTGTGTGTGTGTTTGTGTGTGTGTGTGTGTGTTTATGTGTGTGTGTGTGTGTGTGTTTATGCATATGCATGTTTATGTGTATCTGTATGTGTATTCCTGTGCTTGTGTGTGTGTGTGTGTGTGTGTGTGTGTGTGTGTGTGTGTGTTTATGTGTGTGTGTGTGTGTGTGTGTGTGTGTTGGGGGGAGGGTTATGTGTGTGTCTGCATGTGTGTGCATGTGCGGCGGTTATAATAAATCAAACATAGACATATTCCATTAAATACTTTGGCATTGTTATATGGCCATTAGTTAGTTAGTATCGTAGTGTGTTAAGAGTTTACTTACATTATATTCCACTGGTCAGGTCCAGCAGGCTGAGAGATGGTCTCAAAGTAAGTAGTGACCACATTGGTCATGGGAAGCAGCACCTCGGCAGCCATGTCTGGTATGAGTGACCTGATCAGATCCTCCACACTCCTCGCAAGAACAAGGCTGAGGTGGTTTGACTCGGCATAGCTCATGTTGGGATGGAGGATTAGCTGAAGTGAGCTGCCTAAGGCTTCCACAATCTGATGGATGACTTGACTTGCCAACGTTCCATCGTTACATCCATCCTTGCATAACTGAGTTTCACATCAAATACAAAGGGTTTTCATGGGTATAGTTACTAACATGTTATGTGAGTGGGAAATTGAGTAGTTTTATGTTTTCATACATTCTTTTTGAAATGGAATATTTTAAGAAACGTGCTACAACCCTGTCTAACTGGTCTAGCAGTGCTGCTAACTGGGACTACAGAGATGAGAACAATATGTAAAAAAATATAGACACCTGTTCTGCAACATCTTCAATATCCGTGAAATTCAACGTTCCCAGACCTTCCAAAATGTCCATGGGGCTTCCTGTTAAAAGTACAGAGGCGGCACTTAAACATCACACCCACACTGGCATTGTGTCATTATAAAATTCAAAGTACTTTGAAGCTAAAATCTGTTTCTTTTATAAAATAATGACAGGGAGGCAACTGATGCAATAATACAATTATTCATGGTGCTTAAAAAATACAGTATTTACATAGTCAAACTATGCTCAAACTACATAGTCAAACAGAAAACTGGACTTGCCATCTGTTGCATTCAGGATGGTGTGTTACTCTGGTGATGAGAGAAATGTAGGGCTGTGCAGTGCTGTTCTGTGGCAGACTGTGTGCCAGTCCTTTCATGATGTTCACAATGCTGTCAAAGATCAACACAGATGGTCCATTAAGTCACATTTCACATTCATTACCCTTACATTGACTTCAATAAATTAATAAAGTAAATAAACTGGATGTACCCAAAAGTGGTACAAAATATGACCGCCCGTTCAGTCTTGCACATTCTCTCCGTAAAAATAAATCAAACTTGTCAATTTGTCTCCATCTCCTACTCCATCCCCTACTCTTGCAACTTTTGTGTATGTAAATGAGTGTGTCCATGTGTGCATTTGCTTTTGTGTATATGTGTGCTTCTCTGTGTGTGTGTTTTCACTTGTGAGTGTGTGTATGGAGGTAATGGGATGTGAATGTGTGTGTGTTTGTGTGTGTGTCTCTCTGCTTGCCTGCATGTGTGTGTGTATTATGTGTGTATGTGTATGTGTGTGTTTGCTTGTGAGTGGGTGTGTGGGGGTAATGGTGTGTGTGTGTGAGTGTGTGTGTGTGTGTGTGTGCCTGCTTGCCTGCATGTGTGTGTTTTTTTATGTGTGTGTGTGTGTGTGTGTGTGTGTCTGTGGGTGTGTTTATGTGTGTGTGTGTGTGTGTGTGTGTGTGCGTGTCCATGTTTGTGTTTATGTGTGTGTGTGTGTATGTGTGTGAGTCTGTGCGTGCATTATGTGTGTGCGCATGTGTGCACGTGCGTACGTATGCCTACATGTCTAATGTGTGTGTATGTGTGTGCATGTCTATGTGTGTGTGTGTGTGTGTGTGTGTGTGTTTATGTGTGTGTGTGTGTGTGTGTGTGTGTGTGTGTGTGTTTATGCATGTGCATGTTCATGTGTGTCTGTATGTGTATACCTGTGCTTGTCTGTGTGTGTGTGTTTGTTGGGGGGGAGGGTTATGTGTGTGTCTGCATGTGTGTGCATGTGCGGCGGTCATAATAAATCAAACATAGACATATTCCATTAAATACTTTGGCATTGTTATATGGCCATTAGTTAGTTAGTATCGTAGTGTGTTAAGAATTTACTTACATTATATTCCACTGGTCAGGTCCAGCAGGCTGAGAGATGGTCTCAAAGTAAGTAGTGACCACATTGGTCATGGGAAGCAGCACCTCGGCAGCCATGTCTGGTATGAGTGACCTGATCAGATCCTCCACACTCCTCGCAAGAAGAAGGCTGAGGTGGTTTGACTCGGCATAGCTCATGTTGGGATGAAGGATTAGCTGAAGTGAGCTGCCTAAGGCTTCCACAATCTGATGGATGACTTGACTTGCCAACGTTCCATCGTTACATCCATCCTTGCATAACTGAGTTTCACATCAAATACAAAGGGGTTTTCATGGGTATAGTTACTAACATGTTATGTGAGTGGGAAATTGAGTAGTTTTATGTTTTCATACATTCTTTTTGAAATGAAATATTTTAAGAAACGTGCTACAACCCTGTCTAACTGGTCTAGCAGTGCTGCTAACTGGGACTACAGAGATGAGAACAATATGTAAAAAATATAGACACCTGTTTTGCAACCTCTTCAATAGTCGTGAAATTCAAGGTTCCCAGACTTTCCAAAATGTCCATTGGGTTCCCTGTTAAAATAGAGAGACGGCACTTATACCCACACTGGTATTGTGTCATTATAAAATTCAAAGTATTTTGTCTCGGCATTTCCGTGTCTGAAAATATCAGAGCCAGGCAGGTCTGAGGTGAAGTGTGACACCATCTTTAAGACAACCTGAGCCACATGGTAGAGTTTCCGAAGAGACTCAGTGAGAAATCCCATACCGGTTTTCTTGGGTGTTTCCGAAACAGTTGACTAATTCAATGGCTCTCTTGTGGAATTGGATGCAAGAATCTGCTTCAATGCACAATATGCCATGGGCAGTGACAGAGTGACAGAGGGGGCATTTTTGATATCCAAGGAGCCACTATTTTATTTTTTGGGTGTGTGTGTGTGTGTGTTTTAACATTAGCCTAACAGCTATCCTAAAGCTCCCGTATTAACACCAGTCACCTAGTAGCTTCATCTGAATGACCTCCTTGATAACATATTTCAGAAGTCTGTCGATGGATGGTCCATCAATGTTGTTGATGTCTCCGCTGAGCAGCAGGTGAATGGACTCACTTGTGACATTCATCCCAGTCAGGAGAATCTCAAGGGCCTCCATGAACACCTGCTGGCCTGATGTGGTGTTCATAAGACGCTGGCTGTTCCGCAGGGTGTACTCGACGGCCTTCTCCACGGCCTGGATATAGGGGCGCATCCAAGGAGCAACCAGCTCCACTTGATCCAGTGCCATATCGAGGCCTGAAAAACTGAAATTAAGACATCAGTTAAAAAACTAAAACATGCTTACCTATCTTAGCATAGACAAAATATCAGAATATATCATCAACTGTGACACACTGGATATTATTCAAAACATTTCAGTTTTGCATTACTACTACTTTTGTTGTATACTCAAACACAAAAAAAATTTAAGGAGGGATAAGCATGGCAACCTTTGATACAACTGCAGATTAAAAAGCTGTTCATTCCAGTAATCTGGGCTTCCTGCTGTGATCCCTGGCAGGCTGGCAGATATGTGATCTATGAGGACTGTGATAAGCTGTTGAGAAGCGTAGGTCTGGGACAGACTGGCATTGTAGAGAGACTCCAGAACCTGCACAATCTTAGCTGCAGTGGCATTAACCGACTGGGCCTCTGGTCCAGCTCCCTGTGCAGAAAGAGTAAAGCAAATGCATCACATGCAAAACACCGCATACAGAAGATGCATCCCTATAGACCTTACAGTCAACAATATAGATCTACAGTGCCATCTAGTGGTTAGTTCTGTAAGGACAATTGAACATTAAAAACTACTAGATTTTGGAACCAGGATATTTACTGGCTTCAGAATAAATGAGAGTTTTCATTTTACCGTTGTGTTGAATGGTGGGAAATATCCGGATAAGTTACTGGCCTCAATGAAAGGGGCCAGGCTGATGTGGCACCACATGCTCAGGCTGCTGGGAGGGACCCCTGCCGCTTCTCCAGCCTCCTCCCACATTTTCAGCACATCGCTGCAATTCAGTGCTCTGCCCTCTTCAGCAGTCTAAGGGACACAGTTGTGACAGAAATCACATATAAGTACTGCCCTTGCATTGTTACTACAAAACTTGTCTCAGGAGACGAATAAGGCTGTGTGACACATCAAAGGACTGCAACGGGGGGGAAATCGCTTGGGGCTTATGGGCTAACTATTCACCAAAAGGGCACCAAACTTACACAGGTGAGTGATACTGTATGTGATATGTGATCTGTGATATGTGATATGTTAACAGAAAAGTCTCCCATAGAAACAACACAACCAGGTATCTTCAGATTTCCCCTGCCCTTTATCAAAGCATTGTTTTGTGTGGGAATCAGAGTCTGATTTGAGCAGTCTCCAAAGGGAATACTACGCGTAACACAATAACCCAAAGTTGTACTGTAGGTCATACACTTTTGCAATAAATTATAGTTTCTGTATTGATAATTGATAATTAAAACATCTGCCTAAAGAAGACATATACATAAGATATATTAATATTGTCATTTTTCTAATTACCATATTTAACAAAAATACCTTTTTACATAATAAATACTGAAAAAGCCATTCTTATGGATGCATTGTCACTTTCTATAAATTCTCTGAAGGTGGACTGAATAGGGCGTCCCACAGAATCACCTTTGTACATAGAATCCACTGTAAATGCAGGACTATTTTTGTCAAGTGCCAAAGGCATTTGGTATAAAGTCACAACAGATTAAGCACAATAAGATTGAGCCACAGGTACAAAACTGTGGCTGGAGCCAGTCATTTCTGTCTTTGTCAGTTGTTCATTGTCTGCAGCAATGTGTTCTTTGCCTTAACACTCTGTTATGTACAACCTGTATGGCAACTTCAATGGTGTGCTGTAGAGCCAGCTGGAATTCTCTGAAAAAGTCAGCCATGTCAAAGTTGCTGGTGTTTACAGCCTGGAGCAGGTTTGTGGTGAGGTTTAACAGAGGCTCCTGTACGCTGTGGATGAACTCTAAGGAAAAGGGGGGAAATGGTGGTCAGAATCCAGCTGCTAAAACCAGGGGGGTACACTACAGGACTGGAAACAGCATGCAGAAATTGATGGAACCGTAGCCTTTGCACACGATAATAAATGAAATAGAACATTGTTGATTAAAACATGCTGCACCTGCTTGAGCATTCAGATTGTCTGCAATCATTGAGAAGACATGGAGAGTGGGGGGAATTTCATTCCAGGCAGGGGTCCCTCTGATTATTGTCAAAAGAACTGCAACAATCCTTTCAAGCCTGTGTTATAGGTCACACATTAATATGCATTCATGGAAAATAGACAGTAATATACTCATTTTTACATATGTACATGTACATAATATGTATATGTTTAAACTATATTTATATTTAAGTAAATTATGTTTATGTATTGTCATGTATAAAAGAGGCACCATAGAGTCTAAAGGATAGCTGTCTTGCTAGCTGAGGAATTTTGATCATATATTTGCCATTGTTCAGTACAAGCTGGCCTTAGATTTTCACTGGATTTCCAAGATTTAGTGATCCATGGCCTTACCTTTCAAAAGTGTGTTGATCAGCCTGTCCAGTGATGATTTGCATGAGAACAGGGAGTGCGTCAGCAAAGACCTTGGCAGAGTGTGGAGTCAGACCCTGGACCTGATCTCCAAGAAGAGGGAGGAGGGACCCCAGGACCCCTCCGAGCTGAGGGACAGAGAGATTGCACACACATGCAGATGATACAGTGATCTTTGTGCACGGCAGCAGTGCATTTCAGGCTGCAAATCAGTTAACAAGTTTGATGCAACATATCACTGCATGGTTAAACCAAAATTGTTTACAATTGAATTTGTCCAAAACCGTGTGCATGTATTTTAGCAAGTCAGCAAAACATTTCATAGAACTGTAATATTTGTGGCAGGGAAGAGACTGCAAGTAGTATCAGAGTTTAAGTATCTTGGAGTGCTCATCGATAATCAGCTATCATTTAAACCTCATATCAAAAAGGTTTGTCAACGAGTCAAGTTCAATCTGGAAATTTTCAGACACATTCGCAATTGTATGTCAACTGAGGCTGCAATCATGTACATGCACTCAATGATCTTCTCCCACATTACATATTGTTTAACAACCTGGTCTCAGACAGGTACCACTTCTTATACCTCTATCCACTCACTGTACACTCAAAGTCCTTCATAAAAAGCCCAGATATCATCACCACTGTCCAATTTTTAAAAAAATATAAAATATTAAGTTGGGAAAATCTGCTGAAATACACTAACTCCTGCTTAGTGTACAAGTGTATTAATGGACTGGCTCCTCCAGTTTTAAATCAGTTGGTAAAAACAAATCCACCCACTTACAGATGTACACGTAGCGCAGTAAGATTAGACTGTGTAATTCGGCTGAGAAAAAGTCGTTTTGGCCAATATACATTTTCTATTAAAGCTGCACATGAGTGGAACACAATACCATACTATATTAGAGACATGAAAACATATTATATATTCAAATCCAATCTAAAGTAATGGTTAATCAGCAACCACCGGTGTTTCGGTGTCCCGGGTATCGTTGACCAAAAATTCAGAAAGTAGATGACGGGGAAAAAAAAAATAATGACAATCATTATTTGACCGCTTCGCTAGCGGCGGTCATAATAAAATAAAATAAACATGGCTTAGAATGGAAAAATACTTTGGAACAAATATGTACCGCTCAATCAGGCGAGAGTGTCGAAGGGCAGAACGCAAGTGCCCTCTGGGAAGAGGTACAGAAGCCTGCGCTCCAGCACTACCAGACTCACTCTCCCCCCTCCACCCTCAGCTACATAACATCCTGGACATTGGACCCACAATGGCCGCCTGCACTACTCCACTTGCACACTTGCACACTTGTACACTTTACAACTTGTTGTTGTTGTCCTGAAAACACAACACTTCTGCTGCTCTTACATAACTTGCACCACTATGCCACTTTCTTTCTTACTTAGGTCAAACAGAACTACCCAAGCCTTTTATTGGCCTGACTTTGCACTAGTATTTTATTGACTGTCTATGCACAATTTCAACCAAATTTTGCTGCTCTTATTTTTTCATTATTATATGTGCCCTCTTATTTACTTATTTACTTACTTTTTTGTTTACTTGAATGTTATGTTTGTCTGTGGACTTAAATTGGTAAAATATGTCTTGTCTTCACCGTTGACAATAAAGCTGACTTTGACTTTGACTTTGAAGTGGAAAAAGGACAAGCTGCATGTATCTTTTGATATTTTAAAGGAAACGTGGCTCAAATACCAAAAAACTGTTTTCTATATTTCTCTGATATTTGTTTGCCTGTAAATATTGTTATCCTCACTTTTTGTTGTCTTTTTTGTTGTCTACCAAGTCGTACTAACTTGCCTGTCCAACACTTTGGTCAGCTGTTGTTGTTTTTAAAGTGCTTTATAAATAAACGTGACTTGACTTGACTTGACTTGACTTGACTACTTTCAGTAATGCTGTAAGTACTGTATGCAGCAAACGGCTTTTCACAAGATTCACAGGAGCTTTCGTAAGTCTGCAATCAGCGGCAGCGTCACATACTTCTCCTGGTTGACATGAAATGATTGATGGTACAGTATACTGTACCAGATAAAACTTTGGGTGTCATTTGGGTTTTACATCCATCCTTGCATAACTGAGTTTCATATCAAATACAAAGGGATATTCATGGGTATAGTTACTTAAATGGTATGTGTGTGGGAAATAGAGAATGTGTAAGTTTTCATACATGGAATATTTTAGAAAACATTCTACAACCCTGTCTAACTGGTCTAGCAGTGCTGCTAACTGGGACTACAGAGCATGTGAGAGGGTGAGTACAATATGTAAAATATGACACCTGTTCTGCAACCTCTTCAATATCCGTGATATTCAATGTTCCCAGACTTTCCAAAATGTCCATGGGGCTTCCTGTTAAAATACAGAGACGGCACTTAAACATCACACCCAAACTGGCATTGTGTGATTATAAAATTCAAAGTACTTTGAAGCTAAAAAAATCCAACCAAGAACCCTTGACCATGCGTCAGACCTTTGACGAGCAGGGAGTGAGACTGTGTAGAAAAAATCTGTTTCTTTGTAAAATAATGACAGGGAGACAACTGATACAATCATACAATTGAAGAGTTCGAAAACACTACATAGTCAAACAGAAAACTGGACTTGCCATCTGTTGCATTCAGGATGAATTGTGTTACTCTGGTGATGAGAGAAAGGTAGGGCTGTGCGGTGCTGTTCTGTGGCAGACTGTGTGCCAGTCCTTTCATGATGTTCACAATGCTGTCAAAGATCAACACAGATGGTCCATTAAGTCACTATTCATTACCCTTACATTGACTTCAATAAATTAATAAAGCAAATAAATACATAAAACATAGACATATTCCATTAAATACTTTGGCATTGTTTTATGGCCATTAGTTAGTTAGTATCGTAGTGTGTTAAGAGTTTACTTACATTATATTCCACTGGTCAGGTCCAGCAGGCTGAGAGATGGTCTCAAAGTAAGTAGTGACAACATTGGTCATGGGGAGCAGCACCTCGGCAGCCATGCCTGGTATGAGTGACCTGATCAGATCCTCCACACTCCTCGCAAGAACAAGGCTGAGGTGGTTTGACTCGGCATAGCTCATGTTGGGATGGAGGATTAGCTGAAGTGAGCTGCCTAAGGCTTCCACAATCTGATGGATGACTGGACTTGGCAACGTTCCATTCTCAGTGGGCACCGCTTCCAGGATGACCCGCACTGCTTTCAAAGTGGCCTCGGTGAAGTTGGCACTTTGAGGACCTTCGAAAGTCGCCACCTCCACTGCATGGATCAGTGCCTGAAAGACCTTGTCGATGATGGTGAAGAAAGCCTGCTCCTCTGCTGACAGGAGTGGAATTATGGCTTTAATGAGGTGGGTGATGTCCGTGTGAACAGTGGTCATGTTGACCGTGTCCATGTCCCATTGCAGCAGACCTGCCAGGGCTGATGTGAAACTGGGGTCTGAGATCCAACTTTGAGTAAGGTTGATGTACGTCATGATCTGCACCTCAATGTCGTGTGGAATGCTGATGTTCATCGGCATACCCATGGAGTCGTAGTAGTCCTGCTGGAGTTTTAAATTGATCTTTACGAGTTCCAGCTGGCCACGGAGTATCGTGATGATGGAATGGCCGATCCTCCTCAGATCGTATTCGTCCAGTGGAAGCTGAACTTGAGAGAACACACCTTCAACTTGCTGGACCACCAGTGCAGAGAAATCAGATTGAGCCACAGTAATGGCAAGCTGCATTTGTGTTGTGCGGAAGATGGAAAATAGGATATCTGCAAACATGCTGTCACTAGTTGCATTCTCCAGCTTCTTCAGGTACCACTGTGCAATTTCAGCATACACCTTCTGTGCATACACTTGATTTTCCAGCAATGTTTCGTTTATGGTATCCATTGGGTACTGCTCATGAAAACCAAGCTGGAGAATGCCTTCAAGGATGTTGAGCTCATTTATGATTTCTTCTATATTGCTGTGATTGAGGTTCCTGAGGCTTTCTTTGATGTTTTCCAAGGTCATTCTGAGAATCTCTTCAGTCAGTTTGATAGGGTCCTTTCCTGTCTGTTGAGCAAAGACCTCTGTCATAAGCTTCAGAGCTACCAAGTCTGATTTTGTCTGTTGAGGCAAAGGGAAGGTCTGAAGAAAATCAACTGCTTTGTGAATTATCTGAAGAGCACATTCAATCTCACTGGAGTTCATGGATCCCATAAATGATGTATTGTGAGGTGCATGGAAGCACTGCTGGATATTGGCAATGGCAGTCAAGTTTGACAGGATGATGGAAACAGATGTGTTCATGGTTAACTGTGCAATTTTGTCAAGCTCATAGATAGTGAGGTTTGATGAGCTGAGGATTTGCTGAAGAGCAGCCACGCTAATGTTGGGCATGGATGTGATCTCCTCGAGGAAGTAGAGGACTTGGGCCACTGTTTCCATGGTCAGCTCCTGTGAGGAGGACACATTTGTCCAAGGACGCAGCAGAGCAAGCAGTTTTCCAGTCACAGAGAGGGATAGGTTACCTTGAAGGGGGCCAAACTGAAGGATCACATTCCCACCGGCTAACATCGTCTCAGACACCTGATACAGAATCTGGGACACCTGTGAGACACCAGCAGCACAGTCCTGTCCCGTGGCCAGACAGACATTCAAATCAGCAATTAGCGCGCGAGTGTCGTTCACAAGGCGATGATAGTGGGCCTGGAACTCTTCAGGCAGCACAACACCGAGCTGGCGCAAGATGGCCTCCACTACGGCTGGCCCCTCCAGGGACTCGGATGACAGAGTCTGAAGGAGATCCATGACCACTGGACGCAGATTGGTGATCTGTGCTAGATTGAGGCCTCCGCCAGGCTGAAGGAGCTGGACATGTTGCTCCAGCTGGAGAGCCTTCCCCAGGAAGTCCTGTAGCTGGCGAACATATCCCAGCAGCACAGCAGAAGGGTCGCTGCCATCAGAGGCGTCAACCACTTCCTTCAGCAGCACCAAGGCCCTCAGGGCGAATTCAGCTAAGCCCCCAGAAGTCTGATTAGTGAGGGGCTTCAAGACCTGCTCCAGATAGGCCAGGTCTGTGGCATTCAGTGAGGCAGAGTAGGTCAGTAGGGCTTCACTCAGATTGAAAGAGATTGGTAAGGTCAAATTGACTTGCATTTCAAGCCACTTCAAGATGACAGCCTCTAGCTCTGCAACGGACTGGTTGGTCTGATTCATGGGTAGGCCAGAAAAGAGGTTCTGGTTGTTTTTGGCAACCTCCAAGATGGCGTTAATAATGGAGGTGGTGTCATTTGTGCCCCCCCAGATGGCCTCTAGAGGCTCCAACCCGAGAACGTCCACAATGTGCCTCAGCAGAGACATGGGGAGACGGCTGGCAAATTGGTCAATGGACATGAGATTAGACAGCAGCTGCAGGTCCTTGTCTAATACGTGGATGAGATTCCCAAGTAGATACCCTATGGATCCATCACCTGGCAACTGCCCAGGGGCACTGAGGAGCTGAGTCACAGCCTTGATGTAGAAGTCCCTGTAGATGCTTTGGACGAGAGCCACAGAGCCCTGAACATATCTGGAAGAGTAACAGCATTTATCACAAAGTTTTCTTGTAATACACCAGCCTTATATTGTGAGGTACGCTGCAGGTACGTATTGTTACTTTTTACTACAAATACCAAAGACACTTCAAATCACTAGAATGTCTGCTCTTTCCTTTGTTTCTCTTTTTCTTTATTTCCTTTTTAACAAGAAGGGTGTTTTCAGTGTTGGTGCCGGTGTACATGAACAAAACTCCAAGTACTGTCTTTCAGAAAGGGTTTATGACTTTTTCATACCTCAATAATGCTGCTGGATTTGTGGAGAATTCCTCAACCACATATCCAGTGGTTATAATGAACTTGTCCAGGGTGAAGCCAGTGTCACAGTATGGCATCATTTCAACCAAGGTGCCTGAAACAAACACACACTTAATGGCACGGACGACGCAAGGAAACCTAAACGTTAACGTTAACAAAGAACTCTGCATTACGGACCAACAAACTGTCGCTGTTATAGCAGCTAAGTCCACCGAGTTGCTGATCTATAAGATCGCCCACGACTTTCGGACTGGTATGCTTCCAGTGATCTCCAGACTAACAAGGCCTAACGTTCACGTTATCTCCAGACTGCCAGTGAGTGTAAAGAACTTTGTTGGCATTGCATCGGTTGTGGAGACACAGCTGTGCGCAGTTTCACGCGAGTCATCATTGCCCTTGGACATTTTCAGCCGGTTGGAAATACTAATTTTATTTTTATTTTTTATTTATTTTATTTATCAATTTGTTTGTTGTCTGTCTTGTATGTCTTGGTGTCCGGCATCTTTTGCGTTTGTTATTTCATAAATGTAGGCTAGTTCTATGTCTTGGTGTCACAGGTACGCTGGCGACTACGCCGCTCCGTCGCTATTGTCTTTGTTAGTCTACTGTATGTGTCAATGACAATGTCTTATATGTGGAGCGCTTTGGGTTGCACTCTGTGCATGTTAAATGCGCTATACAAATAAAACTAACTTGACTTGACTTGACTAAACAATAACGCACATTTATAAGCACTCTGACAGATACAATACCAGCATTTGGTTTTCCTTGTAAACATCCTTGTAAACCCTGATATGGCATTGTGGAGTCATTTGCTGTAATGCTTTTACATGTGCTGACATTGCCAACATGTGTATGTGACATAAACGCACAGCAGACACACATCCGCCTTTGAGTGAAGATCTGAGATTTATTGAATATGTTTTATGTTGATCTCTACTCAGATGACAACAATTAAAATGGTACTATCATAGTTATAATTAATTTTTCTGACTTACAGTTTGGGGGCGCAGTGATATTGGGCTGGTAAGTCATGATGTAGTAGGCTAGGTGGAGGTAGGGTTCCATAGTGCCCCAAAGAGCAGTGGTTTGCAGCTGGGGGCCCACATGTTCAAGTGTCTTCAGTCCACTGGTTAATGTTACAACATATGGAATCATACAAGTCAATAAAAGAACTATGTAATACAAAAATTTCAGAATATGTCACTAAAAACTTTAAGAATAGACAAAGCATGGTTTTCTGTAAAATTCCTATTCGGCAATGCACCCTCCGTTTTGGTCCTATTATAACCTATTTATTAACCACCTGGAAGACATTAGAAAGACAAACAGGATCCATACCAAAATGGCATCATAACTTCACACTTTTCAATAATATTTTTTTTTTTTTTCTGGGAATGTCCCGTTTAGATGCTCCCAAAAGCTCGGTACAATATACCTGCCTCCTCATTCTATATGTATCTACGTATTAGATCAGCTCTTAGTGCTCTTGGGGTTCCTCTCCATGCAAAATTACCAGTGCACCCTATTCCATTACTATGTCATCTAAGAATCCCAATCATCAGATGATTCATTGGAAACTAGCACACAGAGTATATCTAACGCCACTGAAACGATTTCATAAGCGTCTCTCTACCTCTCCGAATTGCAATTTAGGCAGGGCGCTAGGGACTTCTCTACATTTTTTCTGGGATTTCTCAGTCCTGGTGTTATTCTGGCAATGGCTAGCTAATGACATATGAATCCTGATAGACATAGATTTTGTTTTAACACCTAGCCTGTTTTTTCTAAACGACTTTTCAAACCTCTCACTGACACTCTTTCAGAGGAACCTGCTTCTGGCTGCCTTACAGCAGCTAAGAAACTGTTAGTTAGTCGCTGGAACCCCTTTTGTTATTTTTTATTGTTGTTGTTAACATATTCTATGTCTTTTATTTTTGTCTTGTGCAACAATATGTACTTTTATACAATTGTATATTTGTTGCATCCTGATATACATTTATGTATACATAATCCTTTATCAAACATCCTTTTTTAATGTTTACCACAGGGCTTCTATGCCTTTGTACATCATGTAAATGACCTATGCATTATTACAACAAATAGCATAATTATACAAATTTCAAAAATTCAAGAAATTTCTGAAAATGAAATGAAAGAGCGTAAAATGTGTTCACATTTTCAGATTTTCCCAGGTTTCATGATTGTTGTTTTGCTTCAACTGTCAACAACAGTTTACCTTTGTATCAGGACCTCTTGCCAGTTGACAGTGACGTTGGTGGGAATCAAACTGTCAAGGAAGTCTTGATCCAGCTCACTGAGAAAGTGCTCAAACAACTCCCCATACTGCGAGGCGGTCAGTGACAGGCTGTGCCACTCCGCAAGGATCATGCTAGCACTGACATTGTACTTTTCACTACCCTCAACCACGCCGACCAGTTGGTTCACCTGAATGGTGAGGGGAAAGAAACTAAACTTAGCACTTCCATTGTATACAGTACATAATATGCCACTGACAATGTCATTCTTGTAAATGTTATATAAGCTGTGTTATCTGCATAAGGTGTGTATCTTTTCTTGGTATTTCTGAGAACAATACCTTCTGTATGACAGGATACAAGGGTGCCATCAGGACTTTTTCTAAGTAGGAGCCATTTCCAGGACAAAGGAGTGTCTCCCAGAGCTCAGAATCCAAGGAGCTTAAAGAGGAGAGCCAAGACCACTGAGCAGCAAGACTGCTACACTCCACAGGCCCCTCAGCCAGTACAGCCTTCTCACAGAACAAAAAGGACAAGAGTCACATGCAGCCTAATAGCCACGATTACAAATATATGCCCGTTACTGAAGGCTACCTTGAATATGAACATGAATCCAAAACATTCCATTGTTTACCCACCTGCATTGCGCTTTTCACGGCAGAGTCCATGATGCTGGTGGCCCAGATGTCTGCCACAGACTGGTTCTGCATTAAGGCCTGAAGAGTTGCCTGTATATTCTGGGCATCTTTCATCACAAGGCTCATCAGTTCTACAGAACACAAAACATACAGCTGTGCTATAAACAACTTGAAGATTCATACACAAAAATGAATAACAATTTATGACAGCATAGAAGGCTAATCATTTGTTTTTCATTTTGAAAACTCACAGATATAAAAACAAAAGAAATAGAGAAATGGATATATGGGGTGGATAAAAGGAAAATCTGTTTTAATGACAAAGAAAAGCACCTTGCTGTGTCATCATTGCTTGTGTAACAAGCTGCATGGAAGTGTGTCCTCCCATGAGGATGGAATGGACAGTTTCCCAACCAGGAAGTCCCTGCAGTAGGTCGAGTACTACAGAGCCAATACTGACAAACCTGGAGAGACATACATGGGGTAGGGGAGTGAGTTTTTTTTCAACATGCCTGAATGTGTTCTAAATGTCTAAAAGCCAGAAGAGGACAAGAGCCTGGGTTGTGACATACAGCTCCTCCTGAACATTCTGGGGCTGCCCAAGACTGCTGCGCTGTGAACGTCCATCTGAGGATTCTAGGCCAGGAGTCAGGAAGCCATTGAACAGGCCGTTCAAGAACTGTTTGGCGAACTCTACATCAGTGGGAGCAGAGTTATCGCTCCAAGCGAGGAGCACCTGCGGAGGAGACGTGTTAAGAATTTAAAATACAGCTTCTCCATTCTGTAGTGAGAAA
Source organism: Alosa alosa (assembly GCF_017589495.1). Taxonomy (NCBI): domain Eukaryota; kingdom Metazoa; phylum Chordata; class Actinopteri; order Clupeiformes; family Clupeidae; genus Alosa; species Alosa alosa. The sequence goes on from NC_063191.1 coordinate 22,865,982, forward strand.
CAAAATGTTTTAAGACCGACTACATTTTCCTCACAGAATACAATTCATGAAGGTTATCACTAACATCGATCACACCTTGCTACGCTGCATGCTCAACAGACACACAGGAGGTGCAAACAATCGAAGATGAGCGTATTCTGATGTGCTTCTTTACGCACAAAGCCCAAACCAATGGGGAGATAGCAGCAGGGAGTTTCCCACACGTTAAATAGCACAGGTGATTAGAGCTCCCCTGTGTGCCAGCCAGGTGCACATGACTTTTACGCAACATGTCACCAAGCAGCAGGTGAAATGCAGTAACCCTGTCTCCATAGTGCGGTAGCCCTGTTTCCATAGTGACTCTGCATTTGTTGTTCAGTCTTTTGTTTTTTGTGGTTGCTTTGCCACGTTAATACCCACGTGCCACGTGAGGACACCAGCGATTCATATCTATTGCTATGGCTCTCTCTTTTAAACTGTTTTTACCTGTTCCGCCACCTTTTGTGGACTTATCCAGTCAAAGACTCTGTCCACCTGCCCGTCGGTGCATGCCTGCTCTATCCAGCTCGGAGCACTGCTGTTGCCACAGACATAACCCCTGAAAGATGCCCTGTCCAGCAGCGCAGCCGCCTGCAACAGAAGAGTCAGTCAGAACCTAACAGACACAGCATTTTCATACATTATCCCAGTGGCAGACAAGACTATTTGCATGCAACAAGGGGGAAAAAAATATTTAAATAAATAAAGTCTAAATCCAACAATATAATATATATATTTGCATACAGTAAATAGAGACACGATGACAGAGGCAAAATGACAAAAGACATATTCACCTTACTAAGTGGGACTGAAACTTGCTCAACAAGTTGGTTGAACTCTGGTGACACTAAGGACATGTTGAATGGCATCATGAGGTCTCGGAGCGAGACATAAACATCTAAATCAGATAAAGGGCACAGCTGATCAGACAAAATATCAAGAAAACAAGATCCATGCTGATAAATGATCTGGGCCCAGCTCCCCGAAAGCATCTTAAGCCTAAGAGCGTCATAAAGTCCCTCTTACGAACGTCTTAAGATTTGCCGACTGTTTCCCGAAACCATCGTAGCTTAACAGCATCGTAAACACACTCGTAGATCTACGAGTGCTCCAGAGTTCTCGTTACCGGCTAAGAGCGTCTTAACAGTATTTCTCGCTGAGGTCACCAACAGGACATACAGAGGAATTACAACTTAGAATACATAATCCTACTTACGTTCCCATTCTTTATTGTGTTTACCTGTGATGAATCAGATTTTAGCGTGCAAAATAGCATAGCCTACATTTAATGGTCATAATAATGTGATGAAAAGCAGACAAAAATGTAATCAAGTTATGAAACGAGACATTGCCAGAATAGTTTGCCATTATCTTTGCTAAGTGAAGGCTATATTTTAGTAGGCCTATGAGGTAAAAACAGAGAAAGGAACATATGGTTTAGTCTGTGCTGCGTCAAAATCTAAACGGGCTTATATGTTATTTAGCCTAAGCCTAAACATTTCCTCACTTTCTTAGCTTACTTGACCTCTTTATTTTATTATCTTCAAACGTCTTCTTAAGTGACACAGACATAAACGGTGCAACAATCTAATCTTAAATAATTATTATTTATGTCTGTGTGTGGTATATAACATACTTGGGATGCTTACATGCAGATGTCAAAGTGTTTCTATTTACGTATTGATGTGAATTAATGTGTAGATCCGAAGTTTAAACGGTAGGCCTATAGCTGTGACGTGCAGTCACCTGACATCACCATCAAATTAGAGGATATTTCAGAACTATAAACGTGGACAGCTCCCCTTAAGAGCATCTTAAGAGCAGTGCACGGACGTGCACGCTACGAGCATGTTCGGGAAACAGTTGGAAAAACCAAACGAACGATCGTAAGATGAATCGTAGAAAACCCTCGTAAGAGCGTGTCTCTGTCGTTATCGGGAAACTGGGCCCTGGTTAATAATTGCATTTACACCAAAATGTATAAAATATTTTAGAGGTAATGGAAAAAGATGGAATCTAGCTTTTAGGTGATGGTAACAGCTTTGTATCTCTCACCATAGATTGTAGACAGTTAGAATATGACATTTATATCTTCTAATAAAGTAATCACAGTATTCAACCTCCAATTATATTCTGTTCCCATCTGGGGTATTTATTTGACAACGGCTTTGTGCACAACCATCATTACGGTGTTGTGTGGGCTCTGTTCACCTTGGGCTTCAGTGCACCATGGAAACGGGGAGTGGTAAACAGTCTGGTGCTGACTCCCAGACCGTCTGCGCCCTGAACCAGTTTTGTCTCGGGGCTCATATAACAAATCAGAGCATGAAATGCCCAACATACAGCCACTAGCCCAGATTTCGCTTGTACTAAAAGAATGGCCGCTGCGTAACATTACACCGCTCATTGTGCTCGGAGTGGGACTTTCTTAGTCTATCACCCCTTGAGACCAGGCTCCACACAGAGATGGCCTATTGTGTGTGGAGGGGGCAGAATGAGCAATGTGCTAGTGCACTGAGGTGAATGCACCTACGAACTAATATGTCACTGCACTAACTGTAGCCATAATTAGGGATCCTATTAAATTTGATAATTAGATACTTATCTATATCTTACAGATCTACAGTATATTTATTGGGGCACTAGGTGTGTAGGTGTGTGTGTGTGTGTGTGTGTGTGTGCCTGCGTGTGTGTGCGTGTGTGCTGTTATGGTGAGCACACCTTTGCCGCTCCATGTGCTCATGTATTTAAGGAGGGACATGCCTCCCTCAATTACTGGATTCACCATGGCAACAGACAGGTTGGCCTCAGGGAAGTGGCTCTGGATGAAGGTGAGAGAACTGTGAACAGAGGTCACATACAAAACAGCTATTAGCACAATAATGCCAGCCCCCACCTTTCAAAATGACATAACTGAAGACATGTCCACCTCATCACACATTCTTTCTCTATCATACAAACCTCTCCATAACTCATTTGCTCTCTTCCTCCCTCCCTCCCTCCATCAGTTATATAAAGTCCTGTCTCTGTGATTCACCTTTTCAGATATTCCAATCTTTTGGCACTGGCAGCTAGTTTTTCTTCATCAGTGGGCAGCAGGAACAGGTTGGGGAGGTCCAACAACAGTTCCCACAGAGAGTCCTGCTTCTGGAGGTTTTCAAACACGGCCACGGCCACACCCACAGTGTTGAGCACTTCGGCTGGGTTGTCCATGATCAGCTGGGTCAAAACCTGCACACCCGCAGAAAGCATTTAGTCCTCATACCACACCCCACTCACATCAAGTGCAGCACGTTTGAAAAAAGTGCAAGTCATGTTTGTCGTTCACATACTTATCTGATTTGAAAGATGAGTATGTAATAAGATTATATGATTTGCTTCATATTTATTTACATATGAATTACCGTTAATGCTTTAGATTTTAGAGTTAGAATTTTTTGTTATTATTATGATTTCCATATCAAATTCCTCAGAAATAGAAATACAAGGGAATGTGGTCTTACCTTGTTTAGAATGATCAAGGAGACCTCAAGAAACGTGTCGTTGGTCTTGCAAAATGTCATCAGGCCAAGAACAAAAGGGTTGTTCTCCTCGACCAACGGATCAATGGTGCTGAGAGAGAGCTTGCAGAATGACTGTTTGAGTTGATCCACGGACTGTAACATGGTGTGCAGGGCCGCCTGAGGGAAAAACACATTTCCATCTGGGATTGTCTCTTGTTCGTTACTGAGACTGAGCGATTGGTAAAACACATTTCCATCTGGGATTGTCTCTTGTTCCACAATGTTACAGTTCCCTGGCTCAGAACATTTCCAATTCTATGGTATGGTTGCAATCCTATTCACATATTTAGGTTTTGAAACACTGTGAAGCTCAGAATTATACAATTATTTATTGTCTTATATACTCACACTGTGTTCATAGACTGAATTAATCATATTGTGTTATATTGTGTATTGCTATATTGAATTATATTGTGTTGTTTTTTTTATATAGATTAAATTAAATGAAAATTAATCATAAGGAATAGTGGGTTAATAACATTATTCATCACTTCTTATCTCGTGTAAAGTGCAAGACTCTCTTATTGAACTATGAGAACTAAGAGACTATTGGTTTTGAAGTGTCTCTGTGTGACTTACCTTATCAAGGAACATGGTGTTGTTGAGTGCAGCCATGAGTGAGGTCTTTGAAGGTGTCTCTTTTTGGCTGGAATCTAACACAAATATACATATACATATAATTATAAATGACAAATACAAATTAGGACCTACAAGTAAACTTATTTGTAGAAGAATTTGTAGTAACAGGTTTATACACTCTCCTAAAAGACACACACACACACACACACACACACACACACACACACCAATACCTTACATTACTGAAATAGATTCTGTGGTATACTGGTTAATGCTTGTGTTAATTAACATACTCAGCAGCATGTCCCACAACTCCATAATGTCAGTTTGGTTGTCTAGGTCCTGGGGGGAGCGAGCGTTTCGGACCAAGCCCCCAGGCTTGAGATGAGCCATGATAGGGGGCTGGGCAGGTAGCAGGCCCATGCTGGAACAAGAGCACAACACTGCCTTTAACAAACATTAAGCACACGACTTCTCACTAACTTCATGAAACACCTATGGAAAAGAAATGTTGCAACTGGTTACATAACACTGATACTTATACAAAAAAGGAAATGTACAAAAGAATGAAAAAAGTAGTAAAAGGTCAAATCCATTTTTTCATTATTTTTCACACGTTTTGTTTCTGATCAGTCCTCTGGTGATTTATAAAAACAGAAGGTATATGATATATGTATTTGAGATTATTAGATGTTTGTTGAATGGAAGAGGTTAACACGAGACAAGATTAAGTCACTACATTCCTTCCATTCTGAAAGCTCACTAAGGCAAAGGCGACAATTCTTGTTGCTTTTGTTCTTCCAGTTCTCCAAAGCAACATAACCACATTCTTATAATGGAGCAATTCATAGGTGTGCCAAATTCAATGCCTGTAATGGTTTGTCCACAAGTCATTACAGTGTACAAATACTGTACAAACGGTAGACTACATCACGCTTTTTCCACTAAACATCAAAGCACAATACACTTACCGGAAGCAAACACTTCCCACTAACATAATGGTACTGTGCTAAAGGCAAAGAATTTGAACCCTAAAACTGATTTTGAAAACTAGGTTACCCATCAAAATCTTCTTCATCCCTTGTGTCCCGGGCCACTCTGGGTCCATGGTGGGAACGGTGGAAATGGCGGCCCACCAGGCGAGAGTGGTTGGAGCAGGAGGTGTCGGTGTTGCACATGAGGGTCTGAAGGAAGGGGAAGAACCCCGCACTGGGGAGGTTCCTTGGGGCAACATAGCCTAGACGATCACAGATCAAGAGTCAATACCCAATGACAGCATCTCGCACTATGAAGTGCATACAGTCACTTAAGGTCTATAAACTACATGGCAACATTTTAACTATTCAAGTTGATCAATCAACATTTTTTCAACCAACTCTTTTTAGCTGTGATTCCTTGACATTTAGGGTCAGTTGGAATGTTTTCAAAGAGTGCTGTGAAATGTTTCACCGAGTGTTAAAGGATGTTGACAGACATTCTGAAAACATTTTAGGCCTTGTGGCATTATCATATTGCTCTATACAGTAGTTAAATTTATTTAGCTAAAAGATAGAAACTCTCCACAATAAGTAGTGACAACGAAACTCCCTCCTTTTCAGACTTGATGTTGACTTGACTTGATGTCATGATGTTTCATGACAAAGTTTGAGTATATTCTTTCATAACAAGAACACACACAACAATCTACAACCTTTCTCTAGTCTACGATTCCTTCTAAGGCAGTGTTTGCCTGTTAAACACCATTTCCCCACACTTGCATCATATATAGAAAAGTAAAGAACAGATATGGCTTCACAGACTACCCTGCCCTATCGAAATGTCATTCATCAAGTCACAATTTCCAAACGCCCACACAGATGACAAACAGTCCAAAACCAAATACATGAAGAATTTAGCAATGTCCATATAGGACAAAAAGATCAATAGGTAACACCCTTCTGTGAATGAAGTCAAATATACCCTATGCTTTGGTTGAATTCTCATGTGGCACATTTCTTTGAATATTAGTGAAGGTGTCCTATTCTAGTTTCACATTGCAACCACTTTGAATGAGCGTTATTTGCAGCTAGCCAAATGCTGTGTTGCTCATTATCCCTTAACACAAGCAAAATTTGACATTTGAGAAGACTGCTATCAAATATCATGTTTGTGTGTTGTGAAGACACTGGAACTGATCACATAAGAAAAAGAACAAAAAAATAAGATGTGAGGCTCAAGAAATTTATGAGGCACAGAAGATTTAAGCCCTGAATCTGATCTACCTTCCATGGGCATACCGGTATATGTTCTTTTCCTAGCTACAAACCTCATATTATAATTCAACAGACTTCATATTATAAGAATGCTTTATATAAGAATATAAAGTACACATAATTCACAAGAAATCTTGTCTTTCATCAACAGAACCCCAGTCTTAATGGCTAGCTAATGAATCACATACCCAAGAGATAGTATCACGAGTCACTGTCTCAGATGCTCTCATTACAGTAACACTGGGATATATATGTTGATTTCACAAACATCACATGCTTAGTATGACTAACCACTTTTTCCAGCTCATGGGACTAACAAGGAGAGACATGCTCTTCAAGCCTCTTGCAGCCTAACCCAATAGAGCTGCACAGTCCCGCCCACAGCCGATGCCGGAAGTAAAAATGCAATGCAATTTCTCCATTGACAATTGCGGTATAAGGTATAAGCCATAAAAAACTTAACTGCACGTGGTAGACTTAAAACCAGCTACGGCTGTACTAAGCGATTGTATATGCTCATATAGACGCCAAGAGTTCATGGGGCACTAACCTTGTTTTGAGATAAATGCCTTTTATTCGCGATCTCTTGGATAAGTACTTCATTACCCACAATCCTGAACAATCCCACAGTGATGCCTCTGATTGGTGGAAAGGCCGTTATTAGACATTCTCTGGTCGTTAGAAGTTTCAGAGCTCTGGTAGTTTGAAACTTTCTCAGCGGAAAATATTGACAACGAGTCTTTTACTGCCTATGGCGAATGAATTTCTTGACGAATATTGGTACTTGTATCAACAAGGATTGTGGTTTATACATCACACGAACTTAGTCAGGGCCAATACACTATCAAATAGACCACTGTAAATGTTAGTTTAAACCTATAGTTTAAACACTCAAACTTTTCAGGTAGCCGACAGGCTAACCTTTAGCATTTCCGACATTGTATGTATAATGCAGCTAACATTAGCCAACATGCTGCAACACAAAATCAGGTCACATTATTGACTGTTGTGTGTCCGAGAGTCAGTTTGTGGGTTTTGTAAGGGCCAGCATGAGGGACAAGACCTACAAAGTTGTGGTGAGTTAAGCAGGGAGGTTGGTAACGTTAATGCTGCTAGCAGTGCTAGTTAACATTAGATAGGCTACTGTAGCCTTCATACTGTATGATTCATATCAATCATTAACCTAGGAATACTTCTTTGTGCATTTAATGAACATTTTGTGTAATAATTCCCGACTGAGCAGTGATGACAGCATAGGAGTCAGGTAACATTACGAAGCACTGCACCATGTTGCTAACGTTAACCGCTTTCCCACACACACACGATATAAAATACACAATGATAAATATAAAATTCAATATCAAAACACTATTATTTACACGATTACTCCTGAATTAACTGCTATTAACTGCACATTCACTGTCGCCGGTTGGAAATGGTTTAAATAGCAAAATAAATCGCGCCGATTTTGCCTATATTATTCAGTGAGGCGCGGTGGTTTATGGGACGAGTAGTTCCTTGCTCGGAAATGAAAATATGTACACTGTACCTTTGACTTTCTTGGATTTTCTCTTCGTTCTTTCACTCGAAATGATATGTTGTACGCTTATGAGTTATGCCGTAGCTGGTTAGCCAAAGACATGCTGTAAAACTCTTTAGATACGGATTTTTCCAATGAATGGGAATCTTACATCCGGCACCTAACCGCATTTTGGCTGTGGGCGGGACTGTGCAGCTCTATACAGGACAAACATTGAAATGTTATGAAAAAATGTTTCAGTGTTTATCATCCTGATTAGCTTGCCTAACAATTCACGCCATTTGGTTCAATAGTAACAAACAAAAAGAGGGAACAGTTTGGCTCAGGTGTCCAGTAGTTGGCTCCCAAAGGCACTACAGGCCAGGAAACTGTTTTTGTTTTTGTTCGAAACTGTATGCATTCCATACTTACGATAAGTCTTAATAACAGTATGAGAACCAATGGAAAGTATAAGTATATATACTCTTTTTGTGGTGGTTTTATGGTTGCGATGGCGCCGCCGCGTTCGGACGCCTATCTGCGGGCTTCTACCACACTGTGCTATTATTTAATATTTTCCATTATTTTATTTATTTTATTTACACCAACTGCACTGGGCCATGAAACGAATAGTCGCCAGGCACTGATTGACATTGGTTTTATGGAAAACAATGGACTTTTTGAGAACTTTTTCACAGAATCAATCTGCCCGAGCGAAATTCTCAGGAATGCCGACTTCAACAGATGCAAGCGGGGAAAACATCGTGGAAAGCGGGCCGGAGTCCGAAACAGGCTCAGAACTCGGGCTCACCGCCCGTCGCTGCCAAGTGTCCTATTAGCCAATGTCCGATCTCTGGATAATAAGCTGGATGACATAAGGGCACGATTGAAATACCAAAGAGACATACGTGACTGTAACATCTTCTGCCTAACTGAGACGTGGTTAAAGGAGAATTCCGGTGTGATATTGACCTAAAGTGTGTTGAAACATGATACCGAGTGTGAACGTGTGACTCATAGCCCATCTCGGCTTGTCCCCTGCACTCCAAAATCTGGCGCTAGTTAGCCGATGCTACCAACAGCTTTTTCAATAGTGGTGCTTCGGCATCGGGCTAGTCATGCAAATAAATCACTGTTTTACACCCATTTACGAGGCTCAATGTATCTCCACACTTCATTGGTAGACTTCTGAGGGCCCTGACATTTAAAACGAGACATTGGGAACTTTGAAAAAGCACTGGCAGTTTACTTACAAGACGATTTATACAGACAGTATCTTCACGAAGTTTAGCGTTTGCAGCCATCTTGAATTTAGTCACAATAAGTTGAGCAACGAGTAAGAATGAACAGGTATGATAAGGGATCAGATTCCAAAAATAATTCAGTGGAAATGCATGGATTCCAGTTGCTGCTACTGGAAGAAACTGGAATCCATGCATTTCCACTGAATTATTTACATACGTTCACACTCGGTATCATGTTTCAATACACTTTAGGTCAATATCACACCGGAATTCTCCTTAAACACCATCAGTGCCGGACCATGCAATTCAGCCTGCTGAATCTCTCTCTGTACATCGTATGGACAGAACGACGGATTCTGGCAAAACTAGAGGAGGGGGGGTATGCATTTTTGTGAACAACAGCTGGTGTGATAGCCGGAATGTCAAGGTACTAGAACAACACTGCTCACCTGATTTGGAGCTCATCACTGTGAAATGCAGGCCATTTTATCTTCCCCGGGAGTTCACATCAGTCATCGTCACCACCATCTATATACCACCTCAAGCGGACACTGATACAGCACTGAAGGAGTTGTCCGGGACTGTCAGAAAGCAACAGAATGACAACCTGGATGCAGCTGTGATTGTGGCTGGTGACTTCAATAAGGCCCGTCTCAAGAAGGTCATGCCGGATTTTTATCAGCACGTCAAATGTAACACCAGAGGGGAGAGGACACTGGATCACTGCTACACCTTGTTCAAAGATGGATACAAAGCCAAGACTCTTCCTTATTTCAGCAAATTAGATCATTCTACAATATTCCTTATGCCCGGGTACCAGCAAAAACTGAAACGCGAGCCTCCAGCCATACGTGAGGTGACGCTCTGGTCAGAGGAGTCTGAGAACATGCTCCAAGATGCGCTGAGCATTGTGGACTGGGATGTGTTCAGAAGAGTTCTGAAGAGAACATCGATGAGTTTACAGAAGCAGTAGGGTTAGTAGTAGGGTTCATAGGGAAGCTTGTGGATGACACTGTTCCCAAAGCCATCATGAAGACATACCCTAACCAAAAGCCATGGGTAAACCACTCCATCCGCGAAGCTCTGAATGAACGAACTGCTGCTTATAACTCAGGACTTCTATCTGGAAACATGGAGGAATATAAAGCTGCCGCATACAATCTACGGAGAATGGTGAAAGAAGCCAAGAGACGGTATGGGGAAAAGATCCGGTCCGGTTTGAACAGTCAGATTCCAGGTGTATGTGTCAAGGGCTACGGACCATGTCGGACTACAAATCACCAACTTCCACCATTGTGAACGCTGACCCCTCGCTGGCAGATGAGCTCAACACATTCTACGCGCGCTTTGACCAAAACGCGGAGGACATCACTCAGGCGCATGTTGAATGCGCGTCAGGCCCAGTGGAGACTGCGTTCATGACGCTCTCAGAGCATGACGTGCGGAGAGCATTTAGGAGCGTGAACACCAGAAAAGCGGCAGGTCCAGATGGCATTCCTGGACGAGTATTCAAAACCTGCGCAGATCAACTTGCTCCTGTATTCACCGAAATACCGAATTCAACCTCTCTTTGGCTCAGTCAACTGTACCAACTTGTTTTAAAAGATCAACAATTGTTCCTGTTCCAAAGAATTCACATCCTGCTGGCCTGAAAGACTACCGTCCAGTAGCTCTGTCGTCTATAGCCATGAAGTGCTTTGAGAGGTTGGTCAAAAATTACATCTGCTCATCATTGCCCTTAAATCTAGATCCCTTGCAGTTTGCATATCGGACTAATAGATCTACTGATGATGCCATCAATTGTATACTACATACTGCATTAGCCCACCTTGATAACAGGGCGGGGAATTATGTGAGAATGCTGTTTATAGATTTTAGCTCAGCATTTAATACAATCAAACCTGTATTACTACTCACTAAGTTGGAAGATCTTGGACTAAATTCATCTCTGTGTAAATGGATTTTTAACTTCCTGACTGGTAGACCCCAGGCCGTGCGGGTGGGTAGTCACATCTCTTCATCCCTTACTCTCAATACAGGAGCGCCACAGGGATGTGTTCTAAGTCCATTGTTGTATTCCCTCTACACATACGATTGTACAGCAGTACATGATTCCAACATCATTGTCAAGTTTGCTGATGACACAGCAGTAGTTGGCCTCATTTTAAAGAACAATGAGCAGGCATACTTGAATGAAGTAGACAGGTTATCCAACTGGTGCCAGGAAAACAACCTCCTCCTGAATGTTACAAAGACCAAGGAGATGTTTATAGATTTCAGGCGTGATCAGCATAAGATGTATCAACCACTTATGATCAATGACTCTCAAGTGGAGAGTTTTAAATATCTTGGAGTCCATATTACTGAAGACCTGACTTGGACCAAGCACATTAATTCACTGGTGAAAAAGGGTCATCAGCGTCTTTTCGTTCTTTCGTCTGTACGTTACCGCTGCCTGAAGTCCAACACGGAGAGAATGCGGAAAAGTTTTTACCCCCAGGCTATCAGGATTTTAAATGAGGATTGTAGCAGGAGCACCAGCATAGCCTAAACACTTTGCACTTTGGACTTTCTTTCTTTATTCTTCCTCCTTTTCTATACATATATCCTTTGCACAGTCTTGGAGTCAGTGGAACACGCATTTCACTGCATTTATTGGCTACCTGTATAATGTACTTGACAAATAAACATTTGATTTGATTTGATTTGATTTGATTTAATTTGATCTTTTAATCACGTGAGGGAAATTTGGTCTCTGCATTTATCCCAATCCGTTAATTAGTGAAACACACTCAGCACACAGTGAAGTAAAGCACACACACTCAGCACACCTGGACAATGAATTTAGCTTTCGCTGGATTTTTTTTTAACCAGGGGGACCTGGTGACTTTCTCAAAGTAAACGGTAACACTAAAACAAGGGGCTACATTAAGATTAGGAGGAAAAGATCAGGCAGTGTGTCGAGAGACCTGCCCCAATAGTAAATAAGTTAGTAGGTTTTGATCCCATGAGGGAAATTTGGTCTCCCAATCCGTGAATTAGTGAAGCACACATAGCACACAGTGAACACACAATGAGATGAAGCACACAATGAGCACACAGTAAGGTGAAGCACACACCAACCCGGAGCAGTGAGCTGTCTGCTACAGCGGCGCTCGGGGATCAGTGAGGGGTTAGGTGCCTTACTCAAGAGCACTTCAGCCGTGGATGTGGGCATGGGAGAGCAGTGCTCAACCACTTCCCCTGCCCACATTTTTTCTACTGGTCAGGGATCGAACCGGCAAGCCCGAAGCTTGTCAAATTAAAAGATAGCTAGGCTATCATAAAAAAGTTGCATTGTTTGTATGATAAAATGTAATCAGGTAATCCCCAACAATGTACCTGTAATCTGATTAAACATTTTTTTTTATTGTAATCTGGGCTGATTATAGTTACTTGATTACGTAATCCAGATTACATGTAATTCGTTACTACCCAACTCTGGCTGCCTGCTACAACAGTGGCGCTCAGGGAGCAGTGAGGGGTTAGGTGCCTTGCTCAAGGGCACTTCAACCGTTCCCACTGGTTGTCGGGGCTCGAACCGGCAACCCTCCGGTTACAGGTCCGGAGGGCTAACCAGTGGGCCACGGCTGCCCCCATTTGTCATGACCTGAATGCAAAATAATATGAATATACATACAAATATAGCTATTTTTATTTGGAATCTGAATTGTCAGTAAATATTTGTATAATGATCTTATCTCATGATTCATTTGGTTAGCTTTTTGTGTTTCTGCAGCTTTTGACTTCCTCTACTCACATGTGTCTTTGATCTTCGGGGGAAACTGGGAGCGGGTGATGGCCAGAATGATGAAGATGACCAGTGGCCAAATAAGTAGAGCCAAAGACCATCCCTGAGTAACAAAACAGAGAGACGTTATTTACATAATGGTCAAAACTAATTAATTAGTATTATAATTAATACTTTTTGTAATTTTAATATAAAATGTTTAATTTATTAAGTAATAAGCTGTAGGCAAAATGCCTATATTCAACCATCCATCTGACTGCTTCAAGTTCTAGATATCTATATATATCTAAACAATATTCCCATTGAAAATTCTTGACATTAATGCTGACTGAAATGAAGATGGGCCCAATGGCCCCTTTTCACAAGACATTTCAAATTATTCAAGGTGACTAGTTTCATTTCCCCATTGTGTTGACAGCTAAGATGTATGCATTTCTTTTACTTACAGGTTGCCTAATGACACTCAGGCCATTTTTCCACAACAAAAGTCGCAACTGATGGAAAAATGCCATCAGTTATGGGGTCTGCAATAAATCAGAGAACAAGAAAAATAATCCAAAACGAAAAAAATGTATACATTAAGAATTGTATAACCCCACAATTATTGCATTAAGTCCTTAGGTCAAGCCCTAAAGAACTTGGATGTGTTTATGGACAGTGATCTAACATTTGACAGATAAACTCTGATCAAATCCAACTTTTTTCAGCTGTGCCTTTCGTCTTAAGTCAAAGCTTTACTATTATTTAATGATTTTGAAAGAGTAATCCTTATTACATCCAGGCTAGATTAGCTATAATGTAAACGTGAACACATCTCCCACATTTTAGACTCCCTAAATCCCTCATTTAAATGTATGCTACAGTGAGACAAAGTTAAACAATAGAGGTTCGAGGCACAAAGTAACGTAGGCATAGACAGGTAGGTGTTGGTCTTACTGGTCTGACTTATCTGACTGATCTGGTTATCATTTGATCATTCATTAAAATACACAGTCTTAATAACTAACGTTGTCAATAACAACTGTAGGCCTACTACACTTTATGCCAGCATTCAGATTTCAATTCTGTAGGCCTACTTCTGGGCAATGCCACTTGCGCATCATGTTCTCTTGCCCCGCTCTATGACTGTTGCATAAGTCGTATATTGTCACAACAGTCTCGAGCCACTTCGAATGCTGACAGTAAATTCAGAATTTAATTTCCACTACCAATGTACCCATCTTTAAACAGTCCAACCGGAAACACCTGCGATGCGGAGACGCAGGAGAACAAACTTTCTAAAATCATTGCAGTTCAGTATGAGAATAGCCTACGCATTGTAAAGCAGGTTTGATCACAACAGCGTTCGTTTTAGCCCTACCAGAGAAGCTTTGGGTAACCTATTAAAATATTGCAGTGTACACAAATTAGCCTAATTAAAGTGAAAAGAAAATAGACAAATAGTTAGGCAACCTACGCTCAGCTTAAAACATTATAAGACTTTAAAATATGAACGAATGTGAAAACATTGCTTTACCTTGCCTTGAAAGTCTTAGTTGAGGTTATCGAAAGCAAGATACTAGGGACATTTTGCTAGGTGAATCCTAGCAAAAGCTACTCTCCATGGGATTCACTTGCTTAAAGAAAAGTAACTTGATAGAAAATGTTAAACGCTGAATCCTCTTGTGGGCTAGTGTATGGGTTTCCGATTCCACAGACGCTCACAGCACAACTAGCAACATCCAATCCATGTCACCAGTATTGTGCACCTTCTTTCATACCTGTGGTAATGGGCGGAGATAGCTAAATAGACCAACTCCCTTTTTAACTCGAAAGAATGGCATAATGGAAATAGTAGCCTAACCTAACACAGAACAGAGACGGTGTTTTGAAATATTTACATATCATAGTCATAATGTTTTATGTAGGCTACACTGAGAAAAAAAGGGTTCTTAAATGGTTCTTCAGAGGGCTGGATGGTTCCCAAAAGAACCATCACTCTTTAAAGGTCCAGTATGTAGGAAATAATGGAAAATAAACTGTAACCATTCCAGAAATGATCACCATATGTTGTCAGAGAGTAAGGAAACACGATGAATTGAAGTAATGGCTTATTTGACAACATTAGCCTACTCTTAAACCCATGAAAAAAATGAGTTACGGGGCGGAATCTCTTGGAATTTTCGTTTATGTTTTGAACGATTAATTCTAGAATAGCGTATTAATAATGGGCTAGCGCGTCCTCCTATTTGGGTTGCCAAATTAGCAAAGGTCAACTGTCAACAGCTGTCAGTTGTAGGCCTAGTCATGAACGCATACGAGAGGCAGGCAAATTTCCCAAATTTAAACAAGAAACAAATTAAGTGGACATCGGAGGAGCTTCCTGAGATGGTGACGTCTTAGTCAAACGAAGAATATCAAGTCTGACGCAGAGCTGGCCATATTTCTCCACAACAGGTAGCCTAGGCTAAACTTCATCTGCATCGCTAACTTCAGCTAAATATGTTACGTTGGGTAGAGAGGTTTTGTTTTCACTGTTTCCGCAATGTGTAGCTAGGTCATGGTTGAAGAAACGTTAAAGCAGCTGCAGGTCAACGAACGTTAGCTAAGTCTTCATTACATCTGGCAACCCAGAAGAGGCTCGCGTCTGGTAGTGTTGAGAACCAAAGATTCTAGAGCGCTATGCTCTAGAATCTTTGTTGAGAACGTTCACAGTGTTTTGATTTTGGCCTACAGAACGTTCGGTAACAATCGCACCTTTAAAGAACCATTTTCTACCATTTATTCCAGTGGATGGTTCTTCACTACAGTGGATGGTTCTTTGTGTAGGCCTCATGGTTCTTAAAGGGCTTTTCATTCCATTTTGGTTCATGTGAGGTATTAGATAGGCCTATTGAGGTATTAGGCCTACATACATACACATCACCCCAGGCCCATATGTTAGGCTTCATTCATGTGCATTAGGCCTATGGCATTATGAGATGCACAACAGAAATGTGGTATTTCATATTTTATCTGAACTTAAACGTAAGGTATTATTGTTGCTATGTAGCTTTAATGTTATATTGTAAGTTGTTTTGGATAAAAGCGTCTGCTAAATGTAAATGTAAATTTCAATGACTTAAAAATGGGCAATGGTGACAATGGGGAGATTGTTTCTATATGGAGTCAAAATAGGGTCTTTAATATTGAGAGCTTGTGTAAAGATGTTCACATGTGTAATAAAGTTTTGCAGCTGTGCAAAAGGAGTTCTGTATGGGCAAAAACATTTCGTACCTGTAGAAATATTTTGTACATGTGTGAAAAAAAGATGTACCTGTAGAAATATTATGTACTTGTGTGAAAGAAATGTGTATCTGTAAAAATATTTTGTACACGTGGGGAAAAAATATGTACCTGCACAAATACTTTGTACGTGTGTGAATCTCCTAGGCCAGTGGTTTTCAAAGTGGGGGCCGCGAGGGGGTGCCAGGGGGGCCTCAACAAGTTGGAAGGAAAAATAAAAGCAACAAATAAATACATTTGAAAAGTTTAAAATATACCTATTACTATGAGGATTGTTATACAATGGCATTATAATAATGTGACGCATATCTGAACATTATATTTCCCATGATAATGACTTGGAATAATAGTAGAGCGATAGCTCTCATATAGCAGAAAGCCCCAAATACAATTTTTACACACTGTAGGCTATGCTCCATCGCGAAGTGCTTGTGGCTAAAATAATTATTAGTATTAGCTTAATGTATTTTTACATTTGTGGTAGTATTGTCGATAGGTTTAATAACACACCAAGGGGGTCCTTGGCCAGAATCTAGTGGTATTTGGGGGGCCTTGTCATGGAAAAATTTGGGAACCAAATGTGTGTTTATTTGATCTTACCTCGACCTTCAGGTTGCTAGGTTATGGGGACGCTGGCGACACACACCGCTCTGTCTGGCATCATGTTTTTGTTTGTTTTTATGTAATGTTCGTAATTTTATGTAATGTCATGTTTATGTTTTGTATTGGTTTGTCTAGTTAAATGTTTTCCCTATTTATTTACGCTATTTTTGATAGTTTTCGTGTTATTCTTAGTCCTTTTTACTGCTTCTAAGTCAGCTGATGTCGTTGACATTTGTCCATTGGGAGCTTTCTATGGCTAGCTTTTGCCCTAGCTGGGCATCAGACATCCTTCCATCTATCCGTGAGCACTTCACTGTCTGGTCGAGGGGATCTCTCGTGACAGCTGGACCTAGACTACTCTGCGAAAGATCTGCCGTGGCCGCCGAGCTGTTGCTGACCTGCGAGCTGCCATGCCAACTGCAGACTAACTGGGCCTCTGACATCCTTCCATCCATCCGTGAACAGTGCACTTCACTGTCTGGTCGCGGGATCTCTCGGGACAGATGGACCTAGGCTAGCTACCAAAGATTCTAGAACAGACTAAGATAGATTACTGGCAGGAGAATCCATTGGATATGTTGAAGTACGTTCTATGACTCTATGGGCGCCATTTTGGTAAGCTCAGGTGTCGTCACAGACGCTGGCTACCGTGGGAATCCTATGGCGCTGATCCTAAAATGTTAACAATATTTATTCTGTAAAGCTGTATGTTGAAATTACGTGAAACCCAATAGACCACACCATGTCTAGACCAGTTAACTATATTGTATAAAGACAATGTAGAATTATTTCCGAGGGTAAATTAGGATAGGGCACTGACATCTGTCCATCATCCACCAAAGTTTAATAGGCCAGTGTTGGCGGTAACGTGTTAATGTAATTTCCTTACTTTATTGAGAAACGAAGTAGTCTAAAGGTAACACATTACAATTTAAATTTCAGTAATTCGTTATAGTTACTGAATAACTGTAACGTCCATTCCTGCATTAGGCCTACTCACAATATCTGTCTAGCCTATTGACTTATTGTTTCCATGATTGCTTATTTAAAATATTTAAAATACGGATTAGTCTAGGCTACATTATTTCATAGAGATGTGCGTAGTGTAGAGCACCCATTCTCTCCCTGCACCTCTCTCCCTCAAGCGGGTTCAGCCCGCATCTCCCCTATGGAAATCAAAACGGTGGCTTGTGCAAGAACTTCATGCAGACAACAACAACTGGCGCGGTGTAGCCTACACAACTTTGTTCAAAATTGATGCATTCAAGTTGACTTTGTAAAAATTAGAATGCCTATTTATCACAACGTTGTCAGTCGCGTTGTCAATCGCAAACTTATTCAAACGACTACGGAATTAACTGTAGCTTAATTTGTGGAGGTCGAAGAGAAAGCACCTGTTTGACATAGGCTACGCGTAGCCACGGGCTGGCCTACTTGTCAGTCTTGCCCGTCCGATTAGGGCTTTCTTTCGTATACGCTCATCAAAGACGCGCAAGTCAGCACTGCGCTGAGAGCTCAATAAATCAGTCAAATCGCGGCCACAGCCCCGTTTATTTGTCAGGTGTGATGAAATGCGTTCATATTCCACTTTTTATGTCATAAACGTTGCATGTCTATGGAAAAGGTTTTGTGGTAGGATTGTCCAATGGTCAAGCTGTGTGGCTTCAATTTGTGTTTTAATTTATGCGACGCACCGATGCTGGGTTCATCAGTTTTGCGCAAGTTTAAAACGTTTAGCCGACTGCGTAATTTGCCATTTTCGTTCTATAAGTCCCACTTTTCATGTCATGAATGTAACATGCCTATGATAAGGCTTTGCAGTTGTACAATATGGTCAATCTATTGTCTCAATTAGATAATAATTAGTGTCAAGCACGGTTGTGTTTAGCCTAGGCCAACTATTTGCATTTATCTAAGTTACATCAGACGCTTGAGTGAAATCTTGACCTTATTAGTGATTGATAATAATAGCCTATTAGGCCTATATGCGCTGTGTTTAAGCAGGCCGTGAACAAAGGGTTAACGTATAGCCTACAGGTAGAAAAAAGAACAATGGTGATAATATAACGTTAGCTAAGTTAGTTTGCCTGCTAGCTAGCTTATCAGTAGGCTATACAGTCTCTCAATGGGAATTTATGTGATCTATTTACCAGTGCAATAGCTACTTCTGTCTAAATAATAGGCCTATTTACCTCTCCTTATTCAGTGTAAAATTGGAAAAAGATAAATCAGGCCTTTCACACTGTCAGTTCTTGCAGTTCATTACCGAGTAAAAAAAAAAAAAAACAGCTGGCAACGTTAAAACAGCTGTTCAGGTGGGCTCATAGAATTGGAACTGTATATGAAATGTTGCGCTGAGTTTACCAAAATGGCGCCCTGTCGGGCTCAGAGCGTACTTCATGCCTATGAAGTAACTGATCTATCTTGCTCTGTTCTAGAATCTTTGCTAGCTACTCTGCGAAAGATCTGCCGTGGCCGCCTAGCTGTTACTGACATGCGAGCTGCCTTGCCAACCAGTGGTGTAGGGATTTTTAAAGTGGGGGGACGCTATTTTAATGACGTCATTGCAAAAACTGTCACATTCGCATCTCCACATACATCGGTGCGTAGCCCAAGGCCAAGGCCAAATTGTTACCAGCTTTCGTGAACATGAAACCGAATAAAAAAAATAAATAAATTAAATGGATTAGCTTCAAAATGTACCCTAATGTCTTCACCCAAATTACACCTTTCCACCAAAGTCTATGAATATGGTCTGTTTTCATTTTGTTGTATCATACAATAAACAGACAAACTATAATATAGAGTAGTCTAATCTCCTTGACGCATAACATGCCGCGGCATGGCTTCATTCATTGCCACACGTTAACGATGGCAATAACAATAGCACAAGCAGGATTCACTGTTTGACACGCATATTCAACACGTTGTGTGGGGACTGATGGGGCGTCATATGAATTGAATGTCATTGCGAATGATTAAAATGCAGAGGTGCACAGTCAATAAAACAAAACAAAAAATAACAGAAACACTGGGCAGGCAAGTGCCAGTCATTTGAAACGTTTTTGTTTGGATGAAAGTAGCTGCACCAATCGTAAGTTTTTCCTAAACTTGTTCAGGTTCACCCAAGTTGGGTCATTACTTGATATGCCTCGATAAAAATCCCTCGTCCATCGCACATGCTTATCGTGTCATTTTGATCACTGGATTACCTGCTTTCTGCAAAACACAACCGAAGGGGCATGAAGATGCTTGCTAGATTCGGATACAGGCAGTTGCATAATCTATGGTTTTATAGCCACTTTCTAGCTACTTTCGGGTAACGCGGAACAACGAGCTGTGTAGTTTTTAATGTCTTTACGCATGATGGAGTGCTACAGCATGACAGTCATTCTTGTAACGAATTTTAGGACAAAGAGGCCTAATTGGAGACGTTTGCGTGATGTGTAGTTACCACTGGTAACAACTTGTTATATTAATAAATGCTTATTAAAATGCTCAAAACAATGCTCCAAGAAGTAGGGGGACGGCGTTTCCCCGCGTCCAACGCCCACTACACCCCTGTTTGTAAAGCTCTATGTGCTCTGTGTTTGAAAAGTTATATAAATACATTTTATTATTATTATTATTATTATTATTATTATTACTATCTTTCTCTCTCTCTCTCTCTCTCTCTCTCTAGGCCACTCTGAATCCAAATATTAGCAAATATTCAAACACTTGGGTGTGCAACATTTGCTTTTTTGGTCTGCTTTCTGACTATGCCTTTGTGTGGCTATATCTTCGATCTAGTAAACAATATCCAAACCAAAACAACTGCATCCTAGTATATATTCAAACCAAAACAACTGCACAACCTTTAGGTCACTCTGAATGCATCAGTGTGAAACCATTAGAATATCATTAGATGTGTGATGATGTTCAGGAATGGACAACTAACCATTTCTGATCTGGGGTGCGTTTCCCAAAAGCATAGTTGGGTGGTTGACATGGCATGGCCTTTTTTTGGTCCAATGTGTCAAAGATCGGTAAATTATAAAAAAAAAAATATAGCAAAAACTATGGTGATATTGTTCAGAAAATGCTGTTTTATATGAACATACAGAGCATTCATGGGATGAATCTTCCATTTTTCCCAATTTTCAACCAAACCAGAAAAGCTCATATGGCGTGCTCCTGCTCTGTGATTGGTTAGTGAACTGAGATTCATGGTTGGCTAGCCAAACCTGAGGATCGCCATTGGCTATTCAACAGGAAGCGCCAGAACAGTCTCAAAATGATTTGTATACTTGTAGAAAATACTTGCGAAAGCAGAAGAGATTTGTAATGGCGGAATAGTTTTGTAATTGAAAGACAGCAACTGTGGAATATTTCATACCTGTGGAATATATTTGTAAGTGAACGACATATGAGTAATACTTAAAATTGTTCGCGGTTATTTTTTGTTAAATCACAAATCATTTTTACAGTTACAAATCCTGTTACACACACACACACAATACATATGAGACACTTCTCATCCCAAAGGTGGTGCAAAAGTCTGTACACCTGTAGAAAAGATTTGTAACTGTAGAGCAGCTTTTGGGGTTGTGATGCCATGTCGTTATTAAGGTCTCCCAAGATCTTTAGGAATAAAACAGCCCCCAATAACATCATAGTCCATCCACCAGTTCTCATTAGGCGTTATCTTTCAGTATAGTCATTCTTCATGCATGCTAAACCCACCTAAAATGTTTCTTTGCCTGACAATAGACCACAATTCCATACAAAGTCACTGTACCATTCAGTAATCCTGCCGCTACATTTGTAATTTTGGGGAACTCTTACACCCCAAGATGATACCTTTTCTGTAACTCTCCATTAGTGGTTCTTATGGAATGTTTTGCCTCCTTACCATCATCCATCTTTTCAATTACTGTTTTAACTGTAATATAGGGCATTTCAACAAGTACCTCGTTTTATAGCCATTCCCTGACTAATAAATGTCAACACACTTTACTTTAATTTTTTATTTAAATTTAGTGTATTCTAGTCTTTCCATGTTGAAAAATGACTAGGGATTTAACTCTCTGTCACTTTATTTCAACCTGTGAAGTGAAAAAGAAAGTCATGAACTATACAAGTTCCCGCCCTCAGTTAACCAGAAGTTGAATATAAATAGGAAATGCTTCTGTTATATTTTGTAGATTTTCACAAAGGGGTGCCAATAATTGTGGACAACATGTTTTGTTAAAAAACAACAAATATATATATATATTATTTATTTATTTCAGATTTCAATTTTCTCAAATTCGTTGCTTCCCTTCAAGGTTGGACTTTTACTCATTGTTCTCATTATGAGATTACAATAAATATTTTTTATACTGTTTTTAGTCACCAATTAGGTGCCAATGATTTCAAGTGCTGTGTGTGGTAAATATATACTGAATCTAGTAGTAATATAGAACACATACAATAATAACAATAAAATTAAAACACTGCACTGGCATAGGCACAGATCCACTGGTCAATGATGGCAACACCACCATCTTTGAGAACAGGTCCTCCCAAGTGAGTTCAAGCGCCTCGCTCTGTGGCCTCGCTTCAACTTGGCTAATTCTGTCAAAACCATAATAAGGACATCGTTGTTTTTAATGAAAGGAACTTTTGTCAACGAAAAGAAGTGCCTTTGTATCCCAACTTGCAAATATGTACAGCCTATATACATGCAAAAAATGTGTACAACCTATATACACCAGTCCCTATTCACATAGCAAACTATACTTTGAATTCCCTATTCTAATTTCCATAATGTGGTAAATGCCCGAATTCAAAGAAACTGAAACATGGAATGCCAATACCTTCTTCATCCGCATCTGTGGCAACAAAGAGATTCTCTGATGCGTGCTTCTTCATGAGACTGATTTTTTCACAACTCCTTTGAGGCTGAGGACATCTTCGTTGTCCCCATGTAAATCTTTCCTTAGGAGGAATGGACGCTAGATATGGGCCACCCTTGGCACTGCCAACTTAGCCTGCATAGATTGTATGGAATGTTTACAATGTTTCAATGAAGTGAACAAATTAATCAGAGTACATATGCCTAATGCAAATAATGAAAAACAACAATTAAAACCCACACAAAATTCACACAAATTCCCATCAAACACTACAAATGATGGGATGACATGAAATCAATCATAACAAAAATTCCACCTTCATCAGTCTCAGTCCTCACTGTACACAGTATGGTCTTTTTCATCTGTAGAGTTCAAGTACTTGGCTCCTGAAATCATTTCAACGATGCGAAGGTGTTTTGCAAACACCATACTGCGTCTTGTCTAGAGGAGAGGGAAAAAAAAGTAACACTTGGGGTAACACAAAAGTAACACAAATCCATTTTTATGAATTTAAGAAATTGGTAGATTTGAGAAGATCGCAATGGCAAAGGTGCCTTAAAAGATCAAACAACAAATTGGGGAGGAAATTCCTGAGTAGAGATGATGAGAAGTTGTTAAAGTTGTTAATTGCTCAAACATCCAAAATGTTTAATCCCAATGTTTCTAAACATACAGTAGTTATGCAAATATCAGAATGCTCATCAGAATAATGTAACTTACATCCCAATAATCTTTCCCAGCATAGTGATCATGGAGGACAGTTTCTGCTCTGTCAAGCATTACTGACCTGCAGTCAAGCGAGAGAATCATTCAACTTTTAACTTCTTACACATGCAAAACAGATGAGGCCAATTTCCCTCCACGGGATCAAAAAGAGTATATATACTTATACAATAAATAACTTGCAAGCTCCATAAGACCCAATCCATAATGACATCTTAACGTCAGATGAAAACTTACGTTGCTGTAATATTTGTCTGTAAAGGGGGCCAAGACAGAGGCATGACCTTGTGCAGACAAACAGGTGGCGTTGATCCCTCGAGTCTCCTCATAACCCCAAAACCAACCCTATGGCAGAAACCAGACAATAAATCTCAAAGGACAGAGAGACAGCTACTCTTTGGCAATGAAGAAAAATACAACTGGATATTGTATTGATTTCAAGTAACTGATGTCAGGTTTTGTAAAGATAAATACAGAAGGCTAACAGCATTACACAAACATTTGTTTGAGACTCATTGTCTACCCTGTATGCACTCCTAAACATTTTGTGTTTGTCCAGGGCTTAAAAGCGGAGAAAGGCATTGAAAACTTCTGAATCGTTTATATATTTAATTCAGCCTATCACATGTCTGAATTCTGGCACAGTGCCTGAGAACTTTAAGCCCTGCACTATGACAGAAAATGATTGAAATGCCACTATGAAAGTTTGTTTAAGGCACTGCTCAACTAATGCAGGAGTTAATGCACAAATTTACATGTGCAATGACAGACACAGCTGCCGAACAGATAAGCACATATACAAAAAATAGTTGGCAAAGATACTCTGCTTAAATTATTTTTTGTGGCTGGGTGTTACCTGTAGTAGCCCTGCTTGTCTTTTTGAGTACATGAGGCGTTCAATGCAGGGCCGCTCATCCACCTTCTCCGCCCCATTTGCCATCTGTCCAGCCCTCGGCATAGTTCTGCAGGACCAGCACCTGATCAATGAAGGGCCCTCCTGACTCTGAGAGAAGGGAAAAATGGATCTCCATGATCAGTGAAGAATTTATGACAGAAAAAGTAGCCTCACATCATGTAGGCAATTTTCCATCACAGGTCATATTTATTAATTACCTAGTCCTTGACTACGTAACTATGATTTACACTTCAGAATGGCGTGTACTTCAAAAGGTCCCCTGTGTAACGTTTTCAGTTACAAAATCAACATTTCCCATTCATAAATGTGGCCCCATTCATGTTTAATTACCACCACCACCAAATCGAAGCATAGCCTACCTATTGGCTTAGAAATCCTCATTTACATCAACATAGTGCAGTTCGACCAGACCGTAATGTAGCGCCATTAAAGATGGCCAGCAAAGGAAAGGGACATATGCAAAAATACAGCTCAGTCTTTGGCATCTGCATGCATAAAAAACATTAGCTTGGATTCATCTGCAGAATTTCCCTACATTCAGCAGTGTAAGTTCTGAACCCATTTTCTACAAGTCATATGTCTTGCTTCCTAATAATCCAACATTGAAATTGTATTATCCAACTAACTAAATAAAGAGAAAAATAACTTTGTTTGTGATGGGTCACTGTCTCACTTGATCTCATACTGGGTGACTTTAACATCCATGTAGACTCCAGCAGCTGTTCCTTCGCTGTGGATTTCCTCTCACTGTTGGACTGCTTTGACATTAAACAACATGTACAGGGCCCTACACATGCCAAGGGGCACACCCTGGACCTGGTGTGCTGTGTTGGCCTAAGCCCCTCCCATCTCTGCTGCACGGACCCGGCTGTCTCCGACCACCAAGCCATCCTGTTCTCTGTCCCAGTGTCCCTCCCTAAGCAGCCTACAAAAAGGTCTATCACATACAGGAACACAAAGCGTGTGTGTATACCGACGCTGGCTAACACCCTAGCTGCCAACCTCGCTATCCACCCCTCTAACCGCACTGCCGGCGGCTTGGTGGAACACTTTAACAGCGCCCTCGCCCTCAGCCTCGACTCTGTTGCTCCACTCACCACCAAACTGGTCTCCTACACCCGCCCGCTCCTGGTTTACCCCAGAGCTCTGCGGAGGCTTAAATCCATGGGGCCCGGCTTGAGAGGCTTCACAAAAGATCCGGCCTCACTGTCCACCTCGAAGCCTACAGAGACCACATCAAGTGTTACAAAGAGGCTCTCACCCAGGCAAAAACACTCCATTACTCCACACTTATAAACAGCCAACAAAAGCATCCGAAAATGCTTTTCTCCACCATCAACCGCCTTCTTGACCCTCCCGACACTCCGCAACCCTCTGATGCCGCTGACCTCTGCTCCAGGTTCCTGGACTTTTTCCACCAGAAAGTGGCCATCATCCACCGGCAGCTCCAGGCATCCACACCCTCCCCACCGGCCACACTACCTCGGCAGGACATGTACCATCCTTCTGCCTGCCCACCACAGCGCCGCCTCTCCACCTTCTCCCTGTTGGATGCTGATCAAGTCCTCGACCTCTTGACCAAAGCCGGGACTTCATCCTGCAGTCTGGATCCACTACCCACGACCCTTGTGAAGGCCTGTCTCCCCACCATTTGCCCCCCGGTGGTTGACATCATCAACGCCTCACTTGGCTCTGGTGTGGTACCCTCCAGCTTTAAGTTGGCGGCCGTGACCCCAACACTCAAAAAGACAGGCCTGGACCCAGATGACTCCAACAACTACCGTCTGATCTCCAACCTTCCGTTCCTGAGCAAGATCTTGGAAAGAGCAGTGGCTGCCCAGCTACAACATCACATGTCCCACCATGAGCTCTTTGAACCTCTCAATCGGACTTCAGACACCATCATAGCACCGAAACCGCCCTCATTAAAATAACAAACGACCTCCTGATTGCTGCAGACAACGGCCTTGTTTCCATCCTCATCCTCCTCGACCTCTCTGGTGCCTTCGATACCATTTCCCACTCCATCCTCCTTTCCCGTCTCTCTGAGCTCATCGGCCTTACTGACACTGCTCTCTTTTGGTTCCAGTCTTACCTCTCCAACCGTAAACAATACATCACTCTGCAAGGCTCCTACTCCACCACTGCAACAGTTAACCATGGCGTCCCCCAGGGATCTGTCCTTGGCCCTCTCCTCTTTACCATCTACTTGCTCACCCTCGGTCAGATCATCCGCAACCATGGACTCAGTTTCCACTGTTATGCAGACGACACCCAACTGTATGTCAGCACCAAGCCCTCCTCACAACTCCCACCAATACAACTCAACAACTGTCTGCATGATATCAAAACCTGGATGACCAACAACCTTCTGAAACTCAACACCAACAAGACAGAGCTCATGGTGGTGGCCCCAGCACCACTGCTCAGGAAGGTTGGAGACCTCACCCTGGTCATCGACGGCTGTCCCACCTCCCCATCTCCCAAAGTGCGGAACCTGGGCGTCATTATGGACTCCACACTCTCATTCAGTTTCACTACTGCAATGGTGTCCTGTCTGGGCTGCCCAACAAAGCCCTAGACAGATTGCAGTATGTCCAGAACTCAGCTGCCAGGGTGTTAACCCACACCAAGCCCTGGCAGCACATCACCCCCATCCTTAAGAAACTCCACTGGCTGCCAATCAAACAACGCATCAGCTACAAAATCCTCCTCCTCACCTACAAATCACTTCACTCACTGGCACCCAAGTACATCACTGACCTCCTCCACCCGTACACCCAGTCACGGTCCCTAAGGGCCCACCAGCAAGGGACTTACTCTCCACTCCCGCGCACCAGACTCAAGACCTTTGGTGGCAGGGCTTTCTCCCCTACCCTTTGGAACACCCTGCCCCCTCCTATCCGTTCCGCCACTTCTCTGACACAGTTCCAAAAGAACCTCAAAACACACCTCTTCTCTCTTGCCTACCCTCCCTAAACCCCTACCCTGCCCCTGCCCCCCTACTCCCACTCTTGTAAAGCGACCTTGGGTATCTTGAAAGGCGCTATATAAATTGAAGTTATTATTATTATTATTATTATTATCTCTAGTTTCTAGAGCCAGAGACAGTTAACAAACTAACCTAACATAGTTTTGCGAGAACTTGTAGACTACCACAAAGTTGCTGAACATGTGTTGTTTCAGGTTAGCTTGCAACAATATTGGCAACAGCTGGCATCTTTAGGGGAAAGTCCGTAGGAGTCGATTGCCGACTGTGGAGTAACACGCTCTGGAAATTCACAAATTCGTCGCCGTTTCTTTTGAAATTTAAATGAAGTTGTATGCAACAGCAAACCCTAGCTTACTAACAGGTTGGAATTTTGAAACGTCACGTGACGTGATGTCGTGCAACGACGTGATGCAATCGACTCTTACGGACTTTCCCCTAAAGATGCCAGCTGCAGCAGCAACATTTCCGGAAAGGTACTGGCTTGATGAAATTCATTCTGCCTCATTTATTGTGATGCCCAAGTCCCATGTTAGTGTTTCTTTCACACATGCAGTGTGCGATTTGCATAAGTCAAACGACGGGCAGCTTGCCTGTCTTCAGCTTAAAGTTAAATGAATGCCATCAAAATTCTAACCAGTAAAAGCCTATTTTTAGCATCCAGTGTTGGCTAACTCAACTCAACAAGCTAACAGCCTAACCTGTATTTAATTTAGCTGTAACTGATGTCTGCCTTGCTGGGTTTTAAAAAATGCGCTTGTCGTCTTCCACTCACACCTGTTCACACCTCATTAACATCTCGAGTTCTTCAGGGCCAAACTAAAATACCTACCCTGTAGAAGTTCCGGGGCTGTTGTCTAAAGGAAACACAAACAAAGGGCCCCAGCCCTGTAAAACCAGGTTCCAGTTCCTGTAATGGAAACTCGACTATAGGTACTGTAACTACAGTGTAAAATGACATATACAGAGATGTGTAATCTTTCTATTTCGGGGGGAATATAAATGCAATATACAGTGCACACAAATGTTCACCATATTTGGATTACAAATCTACTAGTCAGGGTTACTTCCTATGTTAAAACCTAATATGTTTGAAATCTTGGCAATAAAATAGCTTAGTTGAGATCTGACACTTGTTTCACTGTCCATTTGTATTTCAGCCTGGCCCATCCTGTAAACATGGATTTCATTACCATCTGTTTTTATATGCTAACTCAAATTGGTGCAAACTGAGATTAATCAGGCATCTCACCAGCGATGAACTCTTCATATTCTATGACTGGGACATTGGCCTGGAGGCTGGTCACACTAAAGAACTCTCCCCAGGGAATGCGCATTTGATGTATGTCAGGACTCTGCCAGTGGTAGAGACGACCCCAGGGTGGCAACACCAACACCCAGTCCCCTTCTTTCCTGAGCGTTTTCACCAAAGACACCATACGGATGAATACATCTCGTCGCAGGTTAAAACCCTCTGGGGGATTCACATCATAGAGCAAATACCTAAAAGTAATGAAAGAAGAAGGTCATGAAAGTGCAAGTATTACTTATACTTTCTACTCGGTCATTGACTAACAACACAGTTCAAAACATAGGCTATAACCATTTACCAGAACCAGATAAACTTGATAGACCACCCTGCTGGGGAAAAACAGTGCAAGATTTCATTCTGCCCAATGAAATGAGCATATGATGCCCAATCGTGTACCAAATAGTGTGTTCTTATTGTTCCTGCTCTGGCATTCATCTGGGGCCAGGAAGAAATTGAGGTGTGAGAAAATTAGAATTAGTATGGGAGAAGTATGGAGGAAGGCCTCTGATAACTATCCGAGTCAAAGTGTTATCTACTCATTACCTACCTGAACTTCTGCATGGACATTGTTGTTCCCACCAGAACTGTACGCTGCTTTCCCAACAACAAGCCTTGGATAACCAGCAATGTCAAGACCCTTCTTAACAGGAAAAAGATGGCGTTCAGAGAGGGGGACATGGCAGAGCTGAGGCGCGTGCAAGGGGAACTCAAAGTCAAGCTGAAGGAGGCTAAGGAGGACTACAGAAGGAAGGTGGAACAGAAGTTGCAGGAAAACAACTTGAAGGAGACATGGGACTGCATGAAGGTTATCATTGGCCTGAAGAAGAACAGCAGCTCTGTGGAGGGGGACCAGGACAGGGCGAACCAGTTGAACGACTTCTACAACAGGTTTGACTGCCCTGCTCCAGCTCCAATGGCGGTGGTCTGTCCACCATCCCCCACCCCCACACCCCCTCAATACCAGTGCAACACTCACCTCCATCATCACAGGTTATCGTACCCCCACCATCACTGGATATTAGGGCTGTAACGATACACCAACCTCACGATTCGGTTTGTATCACGAAGTTTTGACCCACGGTTCGATACGAATCTCGATTTTTCTTTCTTTTTTTTGGGGGCTAGACATTTTATTAAATAACATTTTAATAGCCTCCCTTAGAACACCAGAGGATTACAATATAATATATCTATTATTTTATATCCTGATGTAAAAATATTTTTCTGAATGACTGATATTTATGACAGCACACTTTATGCAGATTGATGATCAGTCAACTTCAATGCAAGAGTTTTAAACAAATATGTGCAGCATGCTAATGATGCTAAGCGGATTTAATAGTAATTTAGCTAGTCGTCTTCTATGCGTCCTTGCTTTCACGATTGTGAATGTTTTATTTAAGTCGCGCGTGTTCATTGAGCAGGAGCTCGAGAGGGAGCGCGAGAGAGAGGAGGCAAGGAGAGGGGGTTTACTTCTATACTGTTTGGTAAAGTTGCACACATAGTCTACAAGGAAGCAAGGAGAGGTATGAAATTATTATTTATTTATTTGTTTGTTTTTGGACAACGTAGGCTACTGATAAGTAAAGCGGGAGATGTGGGTTGCTTTTGCGGCCGCGTAAGATGCAAAGCACTGCGTGAAGCACTAGAAAGGTGTGTCGCGATTCTGCCTTTTCACACCACGACACAGTATCGTTGATCTGAATGTCGCGATTTCGGTTTCGAATCGTATATCGTTACAGCCCTACTGGATATTGCACCCCTCCCCCACATGGCTATCACGAACAATGAGGTGACAACGACCTCAGTCAACAGCCATCTGACACACAGATCCCAGATGCACCCCTCCCCCTCCCCTCACACCCCTCACCATTACAACCGGTCAAATGAGAGCCCAACTAAAGAAATTGCGCAGCAATAAAGCAGCGGGGCCTGACAGACTGTGTCCAAGGCTACTCAAGGCCTGTGCTGCTGAACTGGGTGAGCCACTGAAGCACATCTTCAATTTGAGCCTATGCCTTGGACAAGTTCCAACACTGTGGAAGACATCATGTCTCACCCCTGTCCCTAAAAAGCCACACCTTAGTGAGCTTAATGACTACAGACCTGTTGCTCTTACATCACATGTGATGAAGACAATGGAGCGATTGGTCTTAGGGATGCTCAGACCCCAGGTACACCATGCACTAGACCTGTTACAGTTTGCATACCAGGAGAAAGTGGGCGTGTAGCTGCGCTTTTTACGCACGCAGCCTTTCCTTGTCCCGCCCCGCTCTCTCTCATATCCCCCTGCCCCTCCTCTGCATGTGCATTTAACAAAATATTCACGATTGTTGAAGGATTGTTGTTGCCACATAGAAGCATTGCATAGAAGACGTCTGGCTAAATTGCTATGAAGTCCGCTTAGCATCGTGACCATGCTGCGCAAATTTGTTCAAAACTGCTGCATTGAAGTTACCTCTGCTAAGATCTTATCACAACATAGTAGGCTACATTGAAGAGACTAAACTAAGTTAAGTTATGCAATCAAGCAGTATCTCAAAGCTAACGTTAAAATACTGTTTGGATGTCGAATTTAGCATGCTTAGCCTACTTACAGCTGCTTGTCAATTTTGTTGAAGGGCTCATTTTATTGACTCTGAATGTTTGCAAAATCCCGATGTAAATGGAAAAGTGTTTTCCAAAATTCAAAAGTGCTTGTCCCAAGGAGAAGTACGAACCTTTATTTTAACTATGTAGAAAACTTTATGAATTGCATCCACACATCAGCAGTGACAGGCACTCAATACAACCCCCCCCCTTGTCCAAGTCAGCTACCGCCACAAATTGAATCCAATTCTGTGGGAAACACTGGTTTGCGTGCTATATTAGCACATTAGCACATATGCATAACCCCTCCCTCCATGCCACAGCCAAACTGTGGCCACAATTATACCTTTTCTTAAAATAGTTAAATATATAGATATATAGACTTTAATTCTGCACTGTTGGACTTACTCATTTGCACTATCAAATTAAGGGGCAGCTGTGGCCTACTGGTTAGCGCTTCGGACTGGTAACCGGAGGGTTGCCGGTTCGAACCCCGACCAGTAGGCACGGCTGAAGTGCCCTTGAGCAAGGCACCTAACCCCTCACTGCTCCCCGAGCGCCGCTGTTGTTGCAGGCAGCTCACTGTGTGCTAGGCAGGCACTGTGTGCTTCACCTCACTGTGTGTTCACTGTGTGCAGTGTGTTTCACTAATTCACGGATTGGGATAAATGCAAAGACCAAATTTCACTCACGGGATCAAAAGAGTATATATACTTATACCAGAGAATGTCTAATAAGGGGAGAACTGCCACTCTCGGAAAACTTCCGGTTTCTGAACTGGTTGCAGTTCCCTCTGTGGTTCCACATGAGGGCGCTCGTCCACGGGTGCAGAATGCATGGAGGTCTATGGAGAGGTACCCCTCAAAATTCACTTTTCTCGGGATATAATTTTTTTTCAAGTAATTTGAATATTGTATTCGAAAGGGGAGGCAAAGAAAATACACTTGGTGGAGTATTATATTTTTTAAAGTCACTTAATTGTTCTAAAAAGCCTTTCAAACGTATCAATGACGTCACTCATTATGATTAGCACAATGCTAGCGTGTTATGAACAACAACGACCCAAACTGTAAGAAATCAAAAGGACATAAGTACTCGTTCATTCAACTTTTGACCTATAACCCATGTTGAAGTTATATACACTACAATCCAATCTGAGATTTGTCAACGACAATCAGGTGAAAGAGACAAATTTAGCCGTCTAGCTCCATTGACTCCCATTCATTCTGCACTCATGGCGATCGCCCCCAGTGGAAATCTGGTGGAACTGCAACCAAAATTCAGTACAATGGGACTTAATACGGAGTGGCCAGGCTCTCCGTAGACGGGCTCTGCTTATACTATCAACATGAGCACTATCACCATGACACTCATTCACACAGAGCACCTTACCTTACCTTACTATGCACAGAGAATCACAGGCTCAGTCCCTGCCTCAGTCATTGCAAGCGCCTCTGATTGATTAATCACCACTATGTGGATACTGTTTATAGAATTGATTTAGATTAAGTGTTAGTTAGTATAATTTGTATTTTAGTATATTTAGTATATTCTTTATCTTCTACTGTCCTTATTGCTTAGTTGTGTTTTTATATTATATACTTTAATTACTTTTTCTGCTGTTAAAAAATGTATGTCTATCTATCTATCTATCTATCTATCTATCTATTAACATTTAGAGTGTAGGAGGGACTTTTGAAACAGAATATCTGCCAATAGTTTGAGATACTCAATAGTTTTTTTTCTCTTCAGTACTCTCTTACAAGACTCTTCCAGATTTATCAAGGTTCAGTCTACAAGATTGGTGCCCAGAAGTATGTCACATGTACTTCTGTGATTGTTTTTCTTACAACAGTTAAAAAAAACAGCTTATGTTGGTAGCTGATTTGAGTTGGTCTAAGATGGTCTAGATCAGGGGTCGGCAACCTTTTCTCTTAAAAGTAAACCAGAAGTAAAAATAAATCTGTCTGGGGCCGCAAAGATGTCGGAAGCATTTAAAAGAAATCAGTTTAGACATCTCTATCTTTGTTAGCCTCAGGCATATGGCATAATTGTCATCTGTATGTGGTGTATTGTACAGTATAATACTTTCACTAACTGTTAATGTGTTGGGACAGCTTGAAGCTTAACAAAAATATGAAATTGTTAGAAATATTTCATAACTTCCATTTTTAGAGGAAGCCAAGGAGCCACCAGAGAGGAACTAAAGGGCCGCATGTGGCCCTCGGGCCACAGGTTGCCTACACCTGGTCTACATGTACGCAAGCTGGAGATAGTAAGAGGCTGGCGGACCACTGTTGGCCCTCTGGGAGCAGTTCTGGCAGTTTAATTAAAATGTAAACATAATTTTAATAACATTTCATATCTTTTCTTAATATTCACAACAAGTTCAATTAAAAGTGATGGTAGTCCAGCTGTGGACCAGACGTGGCACGCCACCACGTACACCAGGCTCCTATCCGCTATCTACATCTGGGTGTGACCATCAAGCTGGTCATGCTGGTGTAACTTGATCATGACCAAAACCTGCTAAGAGTAACCTGCAAAACCAGCTAGAATAACCATCGATGTATCTTGTATGAAATGTAGACAGAACAGGCTAGCCTATTTGTGCAATTATAAGATCTGAATCGAGAGAGGTTTGTAGGTTAATTGTTTTGAGGATAGGATAGAATTAATCCATTGGTGTGAATATTGTTTTAAAAAGTTGTATGTCATTGCATTATATTATTTACAAGCCTATAGGCCACTGGGGTAGCGTATGTAGGCAGGCTACAACGTATCTGTTTAGCGTGTTGAGAACAGCTGTAGCCTACAGTGCAACTGTAGCCTACCTCAGATCCTTTGCAATTGCTGACTGGCTGACAGAATTCCCTGCATGAAAAGCAAAATCCTCAGTTTCGGATGCAGCAATTGTCACAACTGAAAATGACAACACGGCGAGCCTAAAAACGTTACAATAGATTGTGAACAACCATAACAATGCAAACCGTCCGATGTCCGCCATTTCTTTTTAAGCCACGCACTTCCGGGAAAAGTAACACATGTTCAAATCAGAACAAGCGTTACTGGTTGCATGGCAACTTTAACCACTAGAAAGCTTCACCATTCAATTAATAGGCTTAAAAAAATAAAATAAAATAAAATAAAGGTGCGGGCGACGTATTCATAGTCCACGTTCAAATCTGAAATGCATTTTTTTTTTCATGTAAATGTTACCATTACAAATTTGACTGAATCAAATCTAAATCGTTGCCTAGGCTTTGTTGAAAATCAGTTGCCTAGACTTAGGCTAAATGAAGACTGCATCGTGGCAGAAATATGATACTCTTATTCACACGTGGGAATGTTAACCTGGAGCGTCCAGTTGTTTCTTGCTATATTACTTTACAACGCACGGGGGAGACGTGTGCGCATTTGAGCGTTGAAGTGACGCATCGTGTCGGAGAGGGGTCATGGGCGTACGTTGTGTGTGTGTGAAAGAGAGCGAGAGAGAGAGAGAGGTGATTAACATTGAAGTGCATTGAGCAGTAGAATCAGTGCTGTAGCCACTCCCTGATCCGTGGACCCCGCTGTCGCGACCGCTTCCCTGCTTCACTGACTGCCTGGAGAGCTGGGCGGTAGACGCGTCCTGGACTGGTTCATTCAAAGTGGAGAAATAGCCCTCAGTTCACGCCGGGGAAGGGATAAAGGAATCATAGCCTAACTTTTTTCAAAGTGACATCTGGAAACTACATTCATTCTCAAGAGTGGATTGAAGGAGGGAGTTATTTGTACACACAAGGTATGTTGCACAGCATACAAGTTTTGAGATGCTGTCTGTCTGTCAGCCATGGAATAAGCCATCAAATAGCCCTAACAGTTCACACATCACTTCATTTGTAGGATAGGTGTACGGGTTTGTAAAAAAAATGTTGTCTTGGTTCATGCTGAATTGTTAACTATAACTTGGAAACAACGTCATTTGACAAGATTAAAGTCACCGATGCAGCAGGGACATTTGCAAACAGTCTCTCAAGTAGCCAACTAACTTTTGGTGCAGGGATAAAGATAAATATCAAACCGAAATCAGAATAGCATAACGCAAAGTAAATTAAAGCCAATACAACACCAGGCAGGTAGTTCACTGTAGGCCTGCTGGTTGTTTAGAACAAAACTTTTGCAGTTTAGGCAATAGGATTTCTTTCGAATTTGGCAAATTGTGAAAATGCATTAGTTGGGTAGGTTAAGGGAGGATGGTCTATAGGCTATACTGTAAATGAACAGGGACATCTGTATCACAGCTTGACCATTGTAATCCAACGGGGAAACTTCTTTGTCTGAGACCAGCGTTCCTAAACCATTCAGTGGAAACTTAACAAATCCATGCGTAAATTCATGCACATGGCAGCTTCCTATGCTTGAAACCCGACAACACCTAATATCTTCCCTTGACAAACTTAAGTCTGATAGACTTTTTTTGATTGTAACAAAAGTAACGTTATCATACCCATTGCACTCCCCTTCCCACAGCCAACTGGCCACCGCAAAGAGAATGGACACTGAATGGTATTACTGACTATCCCGACCGAAACCTGTAATGTGTATTTTGTGAGTGCTGTGCAAGACATTACCTGGCAAATTCATAGACGAATACGCAAACAGACATGTGCTTTCATTGTGTTCGCTCTCATTGCGGAATACATAAGACATAGTGGAAATACCATGAACCGTATGCTATGTTATGCTCTTGCAGTTTTATCAACAGACTTAAGAAATCAAACAAAATGTATTCATGTAGAGTCTCCAAGCATCCTCTAACTTTACGTTTGACTACTTAGAAAAAAATAAAACGTCTTAGGCTAATACAGATTTTTAAGAGTAGCCTATGGAACGAGAACTTAATTCTATTAGGCTACAGAGGAAATTAGGCTACAAAGGTGTGAGGGGGTTGGCCGAGCGTTTTCCATAGAAATTAAAAATGCGATATTTAGTCATAGCCTGCTACATAGGCTACATGAGACTCGACGCACATTTGACTGTCAACGATACAACTAACATTTGAATATTTTTTCCCAGGGAAATATAACCTAATTTGCATCGTAACATAGGACAGCGGTTCTAGTTTAAATACTTTCGACGAACAAACTCTCAAGCGTTTTTAGAAGCAAAACATTTTAAGTAGCCTATGCTGGGTCAGTGTAGCATATTCTTTACCCACGAGAGTATGGCTTTCCATGCCACAGGGACTTTGATGACTGAAACTCTAGGCCTACTCAGCAAAGTCCAAGCAGAAACACAAAAATGGGTTAGGCATGCATATTTAATACATTTCAAGCCTCAGTATGAATCTTCTACGCATTTCTCTGTTATCTGAATGACAAGGTATGGACATGCATATTGAAAAGGATATCACTACATTACAAATGATTCATCTATGACAAATCACCATATCTAGTTTTGAATGCATTTCAATTTTTTGATCCATTGTACATATATGCATATTTCAGTGTATTTTGCCCCACTCCTAAAGAAGAGAAATTCTTTTTTGTAACATTGGCTACTTTTAGATGCACTTTTAGATGTTTGTGCAATCAGTAAATATCACCAATCTGCCTCAGCTTGCCCAATAGTTTGGGGAAAGTCCACCTGTGCAGCCAGCTGAGTGTTTGCATAGTTTGTGTTATCAAAGGTAGCCACTTTACTATGGTGCTGGCACACTGTCATTATGCCAGTCTAAGCACAGGCATAATCTTCACTTTTTTGTTGCACCTTTGTAAGGAAGGGATGATGAAACTAGTCTTGGTGCAACCCACTCAGGGCAACAGTTCTTGTCAGTTTATTACTGTAGGGTAGTTTCTGGTAGAAACCAATAAAATTACCAATTGTTTAAAGGGAAGGCTTATTTCATTTCAGGTTCCTGATTTGCAAATTGGCTGTACACTGTTTAGTCATTGAGGCTGGCTGTGCGAGAAGTGATTGTCAGCATTTCAGAATCACAGCCTGGGATTTCATAAAGATTCATATGGTATTATCATCAATCAGCTTCTTGACAAACTCTGCCCACTTACTGGGAGTGGGGGTTAGATGGTTGCCACTTTGTAGATTAAAGAAGGGTCTGTTTGACAAAATGATGTCTTAGTATTGTATGAAACTTGATGTTGTACGTTGATGTTGTATGTTTTTGCCATTGGTTTTCCACAAATCTTTGATTTACCAGACTTCTCTGAGAGTATCAAAACATTGTTAAGTCCTATCCCTCCCATGTTGTTCCATGTGCTCATAATCAAGAGTGTTCACTGCCAGAGAACCTCTTCATTGTGGGCAGGTAAAAAAGAAAGCAGGAGTGCACTGGACTTTCTGTTTCGTGGGCAACGTGAGTCAGTGTGGGTTGCATCATGCTCTGGGCACATGCATGAGTGGGCCCACCCAACTCCCACCACGGGCTGCACTCGAGTATGGTTTGCTTTCAACAAAAACATTAAAAAAGCACACAATGCATGAAGAAGATGCATATAGATATAATTCAATTTCACTGAAATTCCAATGTGGGCACATTGCCTGTCACCCATTACTGGCAAAGATGCTGCATCAGGTACTGCATTGTATGGTATTGTACGTAGGATTGTTTGTCCAAACTGATGGTCTTTTCTTTCATGAGGTCTTACCGCACAGGTATGTCTTACTTGAACACTGACACAGCTTGAGTTCAGTGGAAACAGGTAAACAGGACAAGAGAAAAAAAATCTCCTAAGTCGATGGATGATCATGTTTTCTGAATAGTAGCACAGCTCACCACAGCACAACCTCCTATTACCCCCCGTATGCAGTCAGAATACACTCTGGAGTGGCCTCCAAGGTCCTGAGATGTCTGGCAGAACAGTCTGGCGACACTAAGTGAGACGGCCCTCCTGGGAGCGTGTAGCAGTGTAGTGCATGCACACCATGTGCACACCATCGCTCACTCGCTCTCGTCCAGCACCTCAGAGCTCTGGGGGCAACACACAGGGATGTGTGCGTGTGCGTGTGTGTGTGTGCGTGTGTGTGGCTGGGTGGGAGGAGTGAGTATTAGCTCCACAGGGGTTAAATGCATCAGTAATGGGGAAGCACATGGCTGGCCAACAGTCACTGTAAACATGGGCTCTGCACCAGGAGGCGCAAGTTGTGTCCAGGGATTAATCCAGCTTTCTACCCGAATGCCCCCCAAATGTTGTCAGGAGGGGAGATTTGGCTGCTTTATCAGGTGGCCCTTTGCATTGTGCATTGCACTCTTCCATTATTGGGGCTGTCATATTGTGAACAACTTTGACAAGAGCAAGCCTTTCAAAGTAAAGGCCGGATTGTTAATCCCACACTGATCAATCATTGTATCACACTCCAAGGCAGACAGGCAATCCAGGTGAACCCCATTAATCACAGTGACGCTGCACAGATGTCAGACTACAAATACAAAAGCTGTCATCCCAACTCTTGGGACTCAACTCTTCTCATAGATTACACTAGTCTGTGAGGAGGGCAGACTGCCTGTGCCCTTTAAAATGTCAACGTGTTTGACCCAGTGTACACACTGTTCTTTCAGATAATATCAGTTGAAAGGAATGCAGCAATGAGCATCTGGCTTTTTTGCCGTTAGGATTTTAGAAATTAGAGACATATTTTAGGGAACAGTTCAGTGAACTTCAGAATGGTTTTGCCTTGTTTTTGCATTTCCATTATGAACGGCAGGGAATTTGCTTGCAGCCAGACAAACCAAAGCCAAATAAGTGCTTTGCCTTTCTTCTGGCAAATGCAATACATTAGTGTTATGCTCACTTTGATGAATGTGATGGGACATTGGTAAAACTCCCCACTGTAGTAAATAAATGATGACCGATATCTGCTAGTGTAATCCAAAAATGTGCAAGATGCCAAAAGCACATGAGGTGATCCTCATATTCATTTGACTTTAGCTTTACTTTACTTTAGCTTTACTTCTGGCCCATTGTCTTCCTCACTTACATGATTACTAGACCAATGTATGTTTAGAGGCAAGGGATTTTTCCAGAGTTTTAAAAAATACTTTAGTAGTGCATAAGTCAAGCCAAGTTGAGATCACATAGTGCTGTGGAAAAGTCTCTCAAGGGTTTACCTTGGCACTCAGACATGCAGTGCCTCAGCGTTTTAGGCCATGCCAAGCCCAAAGATTCTGAAAAAAAACCTCCCACTCTGGCTGTAACTATGTAAAGCTCCTGTCCTGCTGTTCGATGTGGACTCATCTTAATGTGCATGAGTGGGGTTGTCATTTTGCCATGTGCAGCCTGCTTGGCTCTGCTTATGGGGATTTGCACTTCATTACATCCTATAATGGACTTTAATGTCATTATTTTTACTGTCATGCACAGCAAAGGCAGACTTTTGTGTGCTTTACAACTCTACTTTGCATGTGAAGCGGCGGTTTGTATATTTGTGTCTGTTGCATTTAGACTTTAATCCCAAAACATTATTCCAAAGTTAAATCCACTCTCTGTCGAAAGGCGAAAAACGCATATCATTTGAATCAGATTGTTCTATGCACTCTGGCGCCACACCATCAGACAGAGGTCCCCCCCCCACACACACACACATACACAAACACACACAGCTTTGGATGTTGGAGTAAGAGTCCATTCTCCACTGCTTGAAGTGTGACCTGCCTTAGGCTGAGACAAGGGAACTAGTATGATGGAAAATACTCATGGCACCAGTCCAGGGAATCTAAATGACATATATTCCATAGCTGTGGAAATAGCTAAAATCAAGGGGCCATGGTCAGTTCTAAAGGTGTAGAGGTTCTATAGTGAGATACTGTGTGAAGTGACCACAGGTCATGCTTGGTATGCGTTCATCATTAATCTTCTATGTGCATTTAGAGGAGTCATTTGTTTTGAGGACAACATTTTTAAAAATAGTTCTGGTAATCAGTTGAGTTAGGTAATCAGTTGAGTTATTTTTAATTATTTTTAAGCATGCTTGTTTATGTATATTTAGTACATTTGATTAAGGGAACAGGATGTGAATATTGGCAGTAACATCATGGCTTGCAGGTGGTTTCTGCTTGTACAAACCATAGGCAAGAGAGGTCAAATATCTTATGGTGTGATGCTAAGTGTTGTCAAGTCAAATGAGTAACACATTCTGTTAGCATGTAGCTTAGTCAGCTAGTCATTGGAATGATTTATAGGTTAGCATGTACCAGATTACAGTAGATTATTGGTAGCCTTTCATTCCTTTGAATATGTTTTTTAAATATGTTTTCAGGGCTTACACCTGTTTATCCTGAGTAATGTGGAATGATTTCTAATTTATGCTTCTATGATGTGCTCTCCTTAGTCATGTAGAGGAATGAATTCTACCCATAAATTTGTACCCCCTGATATTTTTGATTGGATGGTGCCGGTAGACCGGTCCCACACTATGATAATGCTGCAGCTTTTGTAGTCATCCAGCCAGCTCTTCCACACATGAAACAAGACTGCACGATAACCCACATACTCTGAGCTTTTTGTAAAAGTGTTGAGTTGGACACAATGCCAACATGACCTGGTATTCAACTTAGCTTTTATCGGTAAAAGCCAAATCAGTATATTTGCTGTCTTCCTGCAAATTGTAAAAATCGACTTGAGATGAATAGATATGTAATGGTCAAAACGGAGCTGAAAGAACCACTGAAACAGAAGCAGATCAGTGAAAAGGAGCTGTCAAAGCCTCAGCCACAGTTACACTGAGAGCTTCATCTTTCACCAGTGGTTCACTGGTGCAGGGAAAGTGAAAAAAGCTAAATGAGGCCGGACTGTGAAGACTGTACTACCTCCTGCCAACTGGGTTTATCTGCCCATAATGTAGAATCCTCGAGGAGAGTGCTGAAGAACGCTGGAAAAGGGATAGAGAGGATTTTGTTCCTTGACCGCATTCTGTGGGTTGCTATGCACCCTAGAAAATAAGCATTGGAATTGTTTCCTCGACATGGGAGGTGGATTTGGGAGCCAGTGCAACCCGCATCCCCCCCCCCCCAGCATGGGAGCACCATGAAATGAGATCCTCTTCCCATCACAATAGTCAGTCTAGTACAGTAGTGCTAAGGAGTGGAGCCAGGAGCACAGATCAGGTTTGTGCTAACAAGGCTGAGAGAAGTGACAAACTATGAGTTCACACAGCAAAAGATCAACGAGAAGACGAATCCCCTCTCAGGTGATAATAGTTAATAGGACCTGACTGGTCCTCCAACAAGACAATGATTAACTAAATGAATTGTAGACCTCAAGGTCATTTGTAAACTGATATGCAAATCTGCAGGTCTCTCCAAAATCCCCATCGTGCGTTGGACATTAGTCATGAGTTATTGTTTGCGACTTGCAATCCTTAACCAGAATGTAGTCAAAATGCATTAAAGGCATTAGTTTAGGTTCAGTGGAGAAAGATTGACTAGTAAATGACAACAGACTTCTAAATCAGCTATTACATAACAGATTTGGTAAAAGAACAGTGTTTCCACAGAATTGAATTGTATTTGTGGTGGTAGGTGAAGGGTGGGGGTGGGAGCAAACATTCTGTGTTTGAGTCAATAAAATGAATAGCCTATAGTTATACTTTCCTTGCACGAGAAGTTGATCTAGAAGTAGCTGTCACGTTATAGTGTGCTAACCTCGATAACCCAACAGTATTCTAACGTTAGCGTGGGGATACTGCTTCTTATATGCTTGCACATAACTTAATTATAGACAGAGAGAGATTAAATGAAAGGATTTCATCCCATATAAGTAGTACAACATAGAAAATCATTGTGTGGAGGTCAATGTTGATATTGTGGTTGGCCGCCACAAATACAGTAAGTCAATGTATGGGTAAACACTAAAGAATTCTGGCAGAGGGTTCTTCTATTTGAGCGATATCCTGTTGCCTATTTTTAGTCGTATCTTTGGTTGGGGTAATCAGTGTGCTGATGGCCATGGGCAGGGGGGTATCTGCGCACCTTAGTGCTCCAGCTGCATGGTGTCAGGGCCTGATGTGTCCAAGTCACGGCTCTGAACTCGGTGCACTGGGATTCCAGCCTCCTCCTCCTCCCTTGCTGATCCTGTGGTGTAACCCCTCCATTCCACTGACCTCAGCCAAGTTGTGATGGCTTTGTGTATAAATGTCTGTGGGAACATTGGTGTTTTACGCCCGCCCCGGCAGGGGGGCTGAGACGTTTGTGTTACTTGTAGCCAATTTGTTTACAAGTTGGCCTATTACTGATGTCATTCCACCAGCGGAGAGTACAGCATTCTATTGTTGTTGTTTTCCGCTGATGTACTGTAGAAGGGGAGGACAGGGAGGTGGAGGCCGACAATGGGGATTGAGCATGTCACATCGGGCTGGCCCCACTGTTTTAACAGTGCACAAGGGCTTTGGGGTGCAGTAAAGCCCGGTATCAGGGCGGTGAATGTGGCCGAGGCCTCCTTTTATCTGTGGGGCTATAGCCCCTGGATTAGTGCCCAAAGGAGACGTGCGAAGAGGGGGGGACAATTTGCCACCACCAGCAGTGTCTTTGTGTCCAGCCCTCTGTCCTCAGTCCCTTGCACAAATATATTCAAATGTAAGTGGAGGGTATCAGATGTCATGGCAAACATCAGCATTAGAATCATATGCAGAAGCGCTGTGTATGTTCAGCAGACTGACGAAGTGGGGGAAAGAGAAGTTCACATTGAGAGGTGAACTTGTGGAAGCCAAGGAAACAAGCCAAGGTCAAGAACAGGCTTCTTCCGTTGCATAATGCCCTAAGGAATTTCTCATATCCGTGGTGCTCTGAGCAGATTGGACGAGCCGGGTCCAAACTGTTCCCTCTGCTCAGAACCACTGTGGAGCAAATGCACCACTACCAGAGTTTATTTGAGTTGCCTATGTTTAGAGCTTGTGTGCTATTGGTTGATCAGAGCTCCTTTAGGGATGAAACCTCAAGCATGAATGCTCTGCTCTTTGTGTATTTCACTGAAATAAATGTCTAAATGTTCTGGAAAACCGTCGTTTCCTTTACTGGAATGAGGGTAATAGGGTAACCACAGCAGACAGCACAAGTGTCTGATCAAACTGTATTTTGTGTTTTTTTTCTATTATTAGGGGGGGATTATGTCCAAGATGGAGGTGAAGACATCACTTCTCGACAACATGATAGGGGTGGGGGACATGGTCCTCCTGGAGCCCCTGACAGAAGACTCCTTCATCGACAACTTACGGAAGCGCTTTGACCACAATGAGATCTATGTAAGTCACACCAGCCTTTTCACAATGCCACATTTAGCACCCATGAACTACCTGCTGCATTCAGACATTCACTTTCACTGCACACCCACTGTTCTCTCTGAACTGGACACCTTCATTCACACAATTCAGTTCATTTTGGATGGTCAGTGACCATCTGTGATGGTTAGTGCCATATTAAAAATGCCTGAAACAACCACTCCCCAATGTTCTCTGAAAATCGGAAAGGTTGATTGATCTGACTGAAACTGAACTGAAATATACTGTGGACTTACAGCATAAAGCTGCCTGTGAGTGAAATGCACAACCAAAGTAGATGTAGATTATTGAAGACTTTAGAAATGACCTTTAACACCATAAGTATGAAACCAGCATTTATTTCCTTGCCTAGTCTGCCTCATGCCCTTACCCACACGGCTTTATCCCACTAAATTCAGAACTCCCTTGTGTCAAGTTATGTTTACAGAACATTTTTGTTTGCAAGAGCAATCAGTCAGTCAAACAGGCATAATTCTGTGACGTATCATTGTCAGTCCCTTGGCATTTTCTTCCACTCAAGTCCTCTTGCAGAAGCGGTGGCATGCGAAATGGACCGCTTAGAAGACCCGCTCAAT
This sequence comes from Alosa alosa, assembly GCF_017589495.1. Classification (NCBI taxonomy): domain Eukaryota; kingdom Metazoa; phylum Chordata; class Actinopteri; order Clupeiformes; family Clupeidae; genus Alosa; species Alosa alosa. Next base: position 22,910,067 of record NC_063191.1, read on the forward strand.
AAATCAGGTCACCCAGGAATGCATGATGTTTCAAATGAGGTGGAAGATCCAGAGCACTGCTCTGGAAGATGAGGCAGTGACTTAGGCCCACAACTAGCACCCCCCCACACACACACACACACTCTGCCTCCACCCTCTCCGCAGGCAGAAAATGATGGCCTTCACTCTCTGTCCCGGGGCACTCATGGGCTCCCAGACTGCAGTGCGCTCAACGGGGCCGTTGCCCAAGCCTCAGCTTTGGAGAGCGCTCTTTCCTCTGTGCTTAATAAGGCAGACGCCTGGGGATGATGTCATTTGTGGTAGCCCAGGGACCGCTCCTTCCACTTGGCCTTATAGAATCCAGAACTCACGACTTGTCAGGTTCTTCGCCAGCCTTGCATGACCGCTTTAGTGCAGTACACAGCTCTGGCTAACTCGTGTCATATATGTTATTCACGGATTGAGATAAATGCAGAGACCAAATTTCCCTCACGGGATCAAAAGAGTATATATACTTATACTTATACTATATCTTTATTGCCATGACACCGTAAGTGGTAGTTCTAAAGCGAGATATCATGCAGCAGGCAGGTTTTTGCTTGTTTATAGTTTTATGTAGCATTTTGTCTCATGCAACAGTTTATACTGAGAGGTAAGAGCGCTATGTATAACTCTGCTACTGATAAAACAACAACGGCAAGCCAGTGGTAAAGAATGTTGCTTTGAAATAGAGCTTGAAATAATTTACTGTCTTCCTCCCATCCTTTCAGAATTGCAGCATGTTAAAAATACTGCCGTGTAATAATACATATCGGGATGATGAAGCAGGACTCCCAAACTCGACCCGTCCTTTACTTGAATGTGTAGGCTTGACCTTTAACGTAATTGTTCAACCAGAGGCCTTGTAAAAACTGATGATCTTCATTCACACAAATAAGAGTAGTAGTTAAATAAAGCTTAGGCCATCTCAACCTGTAATTTGTGTTAGGTGTAGAGGAGTTACCTTGACTGTCTGGAAAACTATTTTGTGTCTGCAGACAAGCTTGTGTGGCGTATGTTAGCAGCTCATAGCTGGGCGGTCCCAAGCAGGCAGGTGAAGTACAGGCTTGGTCTCTAATTAAAGCACACAGGGAGGAGCGCACCACCATAGATATCTGCGGGTGTGTTCCACTTTTCCAGAACCAGTATTTAAATGCTATTCTTCTGATATTTTAGTACCAAGATACTTTGCATGCTCATACTGTTTCTGTGTGCATGTTAGGCCTTCTCAGGCATAACTGATGAAGAATACATTTAAGTGGCAGTAAACCAGTATGAAGCATCCTAATTTTGGATTTCACCTGAACCATTGACTAGGGCATAGCATGTGTTGTCTACTCTGTGTACTTAATACCTGTCTTAATCTTCAATTTTGATCAGTACAGTGGAAGTGTTTCAATATTCGCCGATACTCCATATCACCAACATGATAAACGTTATCAACTCCAATTACTGACTTATCATATTTATGCTCAGTTACGAAACGGTTACGGTAGTGGTTACGCCTTGCAAAATTCCCACACACACACCCTTTGGTCTGCCCTTTGGCTTTGTGCTGTTGACATAGGCACATAGTAAGAGGTTCTGCCTACTGGAGAGCTCATATCATGTTTACACAACACACGCCTGCCTCTTTCTGTGATGTCCAGATGGGACGAGTTCCTCACCTCACTGCTTGTTTCACACTACTATCTGAAGCAGTCAGGTTTAGAAGCAGAAAATGACTTTGCCATTATGGACAGCATACAAGTGTGTGTGTTTGTGTGTCGCTGTGTAGTCCTTTTATTGTTTCCTTCTGGAGTTGGCCAGAAAGAGGAAATCACTTTAAACTGCGTAATTTCTTGCGTACGTGTAGGGAGCGGGCAGTGCATCTGGCAAGCTGTCCCTTTATTTGTTTTTCGTCTCTGCATTTTTAAAGGTTCCATTATACCTCCCATATACTTTGGACAATGGGCAGTGGGCCAGGCCCTGTTACCATGGAGAAGGCCTGGTCCTCCATTTGAGAGCTTTATGCAACAGTCAAACACAATGAGAGCTGGATGGGGTCAAAGATTGCCTTTGTGAAGAAGCTTCAGATGGTGACAATACCTTCCTCCTTCCTCCGTTGCTTTCAAGACGCATACTCAACATCTCAGATGTGAAAAATAAAAAGCATCAACACTGATGGCTTTTGGCACCTTAACAGAGGAAATGGGAACTGCTGAGTGGCTTTGCAAAATAAAAAATGTATCTCTACTCAATAATGCTTTTCACAGTTCAGGACCAACACACAGACAGTGTGGCCTTGAACACTGGAGTCACACACAAGCATGAGCTCTGCAGCCTTGAAAGCAAAGTTAGCACTCAAGGTGCAGAGGTCCTGTCTTGGCTGACATCCATAGCCCAAATGGATGGACAGCACTCCATAGCCACGGTTTTCCATTCGGAATTCCGCACATTTTTCTTTTGTTTTTGCGCCTCCTCGTGCACTCTGGCCCCTGCGTGCCTGAACAATGCCCCTGGAATTCCCAGCTGGAAAGTGCCGACTGAGGCAGGGTTCAGCTCACCTCGGCGCACAGCTGTTGCCCCACGGCGGGGACGCGCCTGTGTGATTGTTTGTGGAACATGTGGTGCTTCTCTGTGGCTACAGAAGGCAACAGGGGGTTGTCAGAACAATTCAATTCACACCGCCATGACAGTAGGATTTCAGAGAACGGCTTAGAAGCAGGTGCACGTTATATTGTGTGCAGCAAAGTAGGAGTGGAAAGATGTCTATTTATTTATGAAAATGATTTTTATTCATGCAACTGTACACACTGTATACGCTTGATATTCATCTTTCATCTCTCTCTCTGTTTGCAGACCTACATTGGCAGTGTGGTTATCTCCATGAACCCTTACAAGCACCTCTCCATCTACACAGCAGACAAGGTGGAGGAGTACCGCAACAGGAACTTCTACGAGCTCAGCCCCCACATGTAAGTCCCAGGCCACGGCCACTGAGAGCGATGGCTGTACAGGTTCCATGCAGGACGCATCATAAATTTGCTGCCCCAGAGTCTTTTCAGTAGAAATGCAGAGAAAGTCTGTTTTACTGGTTGCCATCTGCAGAGAATTTGAGGACACACATTTATAAACATGACGGACAACCAACACAACAAATGTGATGATCAACAGACTAAATAAAGCATGGTTTATTTTTCTTTGGCATTCCACAACCCTACACACGACTTATGTTGACACTAAGTGTAGCCATGGCTGGCTAAGACCACCCAACACCTTATACATGTCTGCATCCTGAAAGAAGTAGGAGTTACGAAATGCTGCAACATTTAGGTGTCCAAATGGCATCCATTACAAACGCTCAAATGCTGTAGAATCATTCTTTTAGTAAGTGTGAAGCCTGTGCATCTGTTTTCTTCACGTCAGGGCCACATAAGCCTCCATGTTCTGGCCTGGGCAGATGAAATAATCACCAGTAATGGGCCCCATGGCTTGAGAGGATCCGACCACATAGACTCCTCCTCCATTTGAGTCTGCACGCAGCATGGGGGGGGGAGAGGTCAGGACTTTCGGCCTCTGTCAGTGTCCTGCCACACGCGAGTAAAGTGGCCATCTGTCTCCCCACAGCACTGCCAGCCGGCCGGCCAGTCTGCCAGATTCAAACAACAGAGCTCTGCTCGGTCCAATTAGTCAGCACACTCGCGTGGCAATCAGTGGACGACACACCAGCACTGTGGGACACCAGTAGCCTGGTCTCGGCCAGCCCCGCAGAGACACAAGCGGAGGGCTTTGTAAAGTGCCGGGCCAGAACTGAGCAGTCTGGTACCCAGCCAAGGCCTCCATGCAGCTCTGGAGTCTAGTTCACTCTCCCACCCTTTCCATCACAACCAGGCAGATGTGTCCAGACAGCTGTTTTCTCCTTTCTTTTTGAAACACGTTTAAGGAAGTAGATCATTTTTCTACTTACTTTCTCCTTTCCATGCTTTGTCCTGGATGTCCATGATCCCACAATGTGTTCATTAGGTCTTTCCCAAAGGGGTTTCCCTCACGCTGTTGTCGTGTTTGCCATCCCCATCTTGTTGTTGTGTTCAGACAGTTTCCATTTCTTTGGCTAATGTCAGGATCAACCCCCTCCTCCCTCTCACACACACAAAAATGTCTGATCAGAGGCCAGTGGGGGCCAGTCCAGGGCAGCTGCTTTGGCCATCACGCCTGAGAAGCTGAACATTCAGCTGCGGATGGAATGATGACCGAAGATCTGGGCTTACAGGCCCACCGGGACCTCACATTCCTCAGGCCAGGGACCGACTGCAGCATCTGAGCCCGTTTACAGCCAACGTTATGAAGTTATGAAGTTTTGCAGTCATCACCTCCGTAAACACCCCGAGGGCAATGTGTTGGAAAATTCTGTATGCTCAATGCCATTAAAATGAAAGGGACCCTTTCTCAGTGGGTTTTAGAATCCTGTGGTTGGCCCTTGCCCTATCTGAATGAAATATGCTTGATTGGGATTTCATGGATTTAAAGCACTGAAATTGAAAAATGTGGCACTGGAGCCTGCAGTTAAGTTCATAGAGTTTGTGTGCAATGTGCCATGATATTTAGTGGAAAGTGTCTTGGCATATTCAAGAATATGACGGAAATAACGAATAAGTCTTTTCTAAAAAGAAAAATGAAAATTATCTGTATGATTTATGAACCTCCAATGGGACTTGAGGAAGGTGTATGTGCTATGTAATACGGTGCCAGGTCAATGCATAGTGAGATGTCTGCATTACAGTGTCCCATTCCTGTGTTAACGTTTTATGTTTATATTGAATGGAAAACTCTGCATTTAATGTAGTTTCCATAGTTAGTTCCAAAGTTGGCTCACAAACTGAACTGTGTATCTAATGAACCGTTTCATAAACCACCACTGCTCTCTGCATGTGGTGTAAAGCCACTTGTCTCTATGCTCCACTGTTTGTTATTGGACAGAAACGGAGCAGGTTTCAGCTGAGGAAGTAATCTTCCTCTCAGAATGGTCCAAAAAATTCCAAGCTGGATCAATGGACAACGATGATCTGTTGAGGCCTCTGCTGAGCTGGCTCAGCAAGTATTATCGACTCAAGCCAAAACACGACACAGAGAGAGGAGAGGGGGAGAAGGAGAGCTGAATCACTGGATGCACCCCCCCAGAATCACTCGTGCACTGCACACCCATTCATTCCCCCTACCCAGCTGACTTCCATTAAGTTTTGGAAAACGATAAGATGAGGGAACAGCACTGAGGCTGGGCTAGATGGAGCCGAGGCAGCCTCGAGGTATCCATCTCGTGGTGAGCGAGAAGCTCGGAGATTAAGGTCTCTTTTAATTGGGTCCTCTTTGAGAGGTCATGAAGTGTCTGTCAGAGCTAGCTTTTTTTTCCCAGAAGTCTTTATGAATCGATCTTAATCCCCTAGTCTGACCATCTGTTTGCCGTTTCGACTCGAGTCGAGTGGCTCTCATGTAAGATAATACCACCCAAATGTATCAGCTGGATCCGAGATGTCGTCATCATCATCTAAGTGATTCATCACTTTGGAGAAATGGAATGCAGACTAGTGAGATCCTGTCCTATTACAGGCTGTGATTTGCCCAGTAGCTTCACTGGAAATGCCGTAGTATCATCACAGTCTATTTAAACTATTTTAAGAGTTTATGGGTTAGTGTGAGATTTCTAATGTCTGCTTGAGATATATGTATGTCGTATCAATACAATTAGAACCCTTGTGATCTGCAGATACTTCATTTTTGCCGTGAGCAAAATTAAGTATCAGTTCTAGAAGACTGTGTTCTCAGTGGGGGGGGGAGCCTTGTGAAGTCCACTTGTTGAGCTTGTGCATGCTGGCACGTGTCAGCCAGCCCATTTGCATTGATTTGCCAAACATTAGTGCAGAGTGAGTGGCCATGTTTTTTTTTATGACCACAGGCAAAACAGAAGCAGAATCACATCAACATCTAAAGCGTGTGAGGCTGAGGTCACCAGCGAAGGGAACAGTGGCTGTCAAGGTCAAATATAGATCCTTTTTTTTTCACATTTGCCCAGCTTAGACACCAGGCCTCCCAAAAACAGCTTGTCATCACAGTAGAGCGAACAGTAGAGCAAGTCCACAACAAATCCAGTGCATCTGTAGGAGAGGTGTGTGTGTGTGTGTGGGGGGGGGGGGGGGGTGTGTGTGTGTGTGTGAGAGTGTCCAAACAGGAAAAGCAGAGGGCCATTATTATGGCTTGTAGAAGCTGTGAGGGGAAGGAAATGTGCTGTCGTCAGGATTCATCAGGAATCAGACCCTCCTCCACATGGGCCTGTTTATTTTACCACACCACACTGTGCTTTCAAAGGTCACCCAGGCAGTAAAACAACCAGATTAAATGAAAGATAAACATTTACTTAGCTTAGCAAGATCTCTGCACATGCAGTTGCGCTTAACCAAGTGCCTCTTCCCTCTGGCCAAGCCCACTCTGGGCATTTCAATAAATCATGTTTTTTTTTTCTACACAAATGTGATCTATCTCACTATCTGGGAAGTGCTTTAGATGGTCGGAGTGCTTGATGTGTGCACTTAGGTTGTATTTGAATCATTAAACTGAATTAATCCTCTGTTGGGTTTGATCATGTTGTATCCTTGCAGACCTGTCTGATTTGGATGCAGCCTTCGTTTTCAGACCATTTCCAGACTAGATGGTTCATGTCATGTTAAGCTATTGGTGCCCCCAATATTTAATTTGTGTTAACCTACTCCTGTTACCCTGATGATTTGTAATGTTTTCATGTCTTGCATGCTATAGCATGTGACCACCTCTTCCAAGACTAATTTTGCATTGACTTTGCAGTGCTTTAGCTCCTCTCCAGCTTAACTGGGATTTCCATGTAGGCCCTCTGATTGGGCTCGTCCTAAGGAGATCTGCATTGAGCAGTAATTAAAGTAACACCAGGGGTCCACTGACCCTCCCCAGTCTCTGAGCCTCATAAAAGACTTAACACCCTAAAGCCATCAGGAAAATACGGGCCCGGCTTAGCAGGGCTGCTCTCTCTGTGCCGATTGCCACTCATGAGGGAGACGAGATGAGGTCTCCATTCCATCAGTCCAGACGACCCAGGAGCCAGTGGGGGAGCAGTGCAGTCGTAAAGATTTCATTGTATTCTCTGGAGTGATGTTTTTATAGGTGTAGAATGAGCAGAGTGTCATGTGGGTGTCCTTCAGAGTTTTGAAACTCAAGTCAAAACTCTATACACATCTCAGGCTGGAGGAAGCTGGTGGTCAGGCATTGCTGCAATGTCCGACAGCTGGTCTCTTGAGAAGGCCACTCATTCCCCCCTGGAGGTGAACCAGCACCTGAGAGTGGGACATCTGTCATTTAGGAAAGGGGGTTGTCAATCAGACCATCTCAGCTTGTTTTTACAAGTCGTCCCACAATGGTGTGGGTGGAGCTGAGGAGAGCAGGGACAGAGAGTACGTCTGCCCTGGCCACACCGGTGTGTCTGCTCTGCTGCTGACCACAACGTCTATCCGCATGCGTCCAGAGGGGCCTGAGAATGAAGTCAGTTCGAGATAGTGTTATGAGATAGTAGTGAGATAGTGATATGATATGTTATCAGCTGCCTTAGCAGTTCATGCAGAAGTTAAAGTAGCCACATAATTCTTGAAAATATTTGACATGCGGCACACTTGGTTTACTCTCACTCAGTATGACCACACTGTAAATAGAGAAGTGCCTTGTTTCAGCACGAGCTTGACGAGATTTTTTTCCCTAGGCTGAGGTTTAAGATTACGTGTGAGATAAAGTTTGACTTCTTCAGGCTCATGGTGTTTTGCCTAATGTTTGCTCTGACTGGCTGTTTGGGGGACATACTGTTTTGTGTGCCTGGGGTTACAAAGAAGGCAGTCTGTTCGGGCCTCTATTACTGCTATCCCCGTGGCCTGTCATTTCAGGAGCCTCTTGCCAAAGTAAAGTGAATGATGTCTGTGAGTAATTAAAAATGGAAGCAGATCTCTGTCGTCATGAGCTGGAGCCTTTATTTCTATTCATCGCCTTTTCATTTTTTCTCCACGATCTCCACATCCTCAGAGCATTTTTCCATTCTTTTTGCTAACTTAGCCACAGGAATTCAATCTCAGGCTTGGGTGTCACACTCATTTTATTTAATGATGCAGCATAAAAACGTTAGAGAATTTCAGTCTGGGCATTTGCTCAGAAAGCATAGGCTTTGGCTCACCGAATCAGTTTCCACTTACCTAGGTGTGGAGGACTTGCAGGGCAGTGATGGCCCAGTCTGTCCAGCTCCCTCTCAGTGGACTAAGAGGAGCCTGGGCAAAGGCTTTACTGACTCTTATGTTCCTGCAGCATATGCATGGGATGAGCTCACCCCAGTGGCGTGGTGTGAAGGAGTATGCTTGCCCTGCCACTGGACAAGGGGTTGATGGGTACAGGCAGGAGCACTGGCTAGCAGGAGGGCTTGGCACCCGAGTGCTTACTTCAGAGTAACATTGGCCTGTGAGCAGGTAGCACCTAGGTAACACTGGACCAGTGGTCCCTCGTCATAATAGATTATGTCCAGTGGTCCCTCGTCATAATAGATTATGTCCAGTGTTTGGGCACACATAAGTGGACTGGAAAGGCCGGATAAAGACGCAGTGATGGCCACGCACGTCCCATGCCAAACTTGGATGGGTCCATTCACAGTTTTTCATTTTTGTTTCTGATGTTTCGAGCCGTGCGGCTCTTCCTCAGACTATGGGAAAGGCCCGATGCCCTTCTGTGCGTAGTGTACTTGGTGAACCAAAACCGCTTTTATTTATTGCATGACTCTTTGCTGTGGAGTTCACATGTGCGCAGTGTATTTTTCTTTTCTGTTGTTTCAAATGTCAAATTCAAAGAGAAGGGTCTGTCTAATCATGACCTTTTAATGCTTAGACTTTCTGTCTGTGTTTGAGCAACAAAAAAAAAAAAGTCTTGGACATTTTTATTGATAATGCTCTCCAAATTTGTGGTTAAGGCGAGCTTCCAATCGTTCTCTGTCCCAAAACACTGATGGTGTTGGTCTGTATGAGTAAACTGAGTGAGTCATCATGCTGTCACACTTAGTTAACGTTAATTATCTTATTTTTTAGAAAACTAGCCTCTTTACTGTGTTTATTAGCTACATAGGCCACATTATCCGGCCTTCCCAGACTGAAATTAGTATTGGCCCCAGCAACTGGCTGGGGCACCTGCACCTTACGCCGGCGACCCGGGTTCGATTCCTGCCCCGTGGCCCTTTCCGGATCCCACCCCGACTCTCTCTCCCACTCACTTCCTGTCATTCTCTACTATCCTGTCAATTAAAGGTAGCCTGGGTGTTCCCATGATGCCTTGCGCACGATTTGATTCACGCTGCTAAGGCAGCCTGGAGACCATGGAGCAAATTTTCGCCTGAGATAGGGAACCAATCACAGAACAGGTGGGAAAGCAAGACGATGATGAGCTATGCACAGACGCATTTGATAGACATCCGTGGCACCCAATAAACAGATCTGGGCATTTTTTTCAAATGCGAGAAAATGAACGTTTGGTTCCCAGACCACGTCTCATTGAGAAGTGATTGCGCTAGCCAGGCTAAATTAAAGGCATAAAAAAAGGCCAAAGAAATATACTTAAAAAAAAAAAGTATTGGCCTGACCACACCTGCTACCCAATACACCAGGGCCCAGAGAGAGTATTGTGAAGCACCACAGCTGGGTCTATAGCTATTAAGCCTAATTATGCCTGCTGGCTACTGGGAGCAATCAGAGGCCCATAGCCAGTATTGTGGATGGCATCATCATTGCTCCTGTGAAGAGATCAACATTAGCTTAGCTCCACCCTCCCTTTCTCTCTCTGTCTTTGGCTCTCTGCTCATTTTCACCCACTCAATCCCTATAAATCTGTAAAACAAGGACAGGTGTGCCCCTTGAGGATCCTTCCTGCCCCTTTAGTATCCTTCCTGCTGGAGTCCAGCAGCCTTGCAGATGGTATGGTCGGTCCTCTTTGTCTAAGTGTGTGTGTGTGTGTGTGGTAAGCCCAGTCCTGGCTGCGCTGGTACAGTGGTGAGGGGGGCTGGGCTGCTGGTTCTCTAGGGAGGGATCAGGTTGCGCCTGTGTGTAATGAGGTAATGAGACTGGGGTTCAGTCTCGGCTCTCCACTCTCTCCAGACTGGTGCTGCTGCTGCCACAGGGGCATTGTTCACAGTGGGGACATACAAAATGGCTGCTCAGGGGTGGAGCGTGGAGGGGGTTTCATTCATATCCAGTATTATGTCATGGTTAGGACTCAGTGTAGGAGAGCACTGTGTATATGGAAAATGAGGTGGGACGCTTGTGGTAAATTCTCATTCTAAGCCAAAATGTCATCGCCAACATCAAATCATGTGTGCTTAGCCAGAGTTTATCTCCCTGCCAAGGCCTCCATTGGAGCATATGTCTGCTGTTGTAGAGAATGAGAAAATCCACCACTGGATCAAAACTGACTATCAGGCTCCAGACATTGGTGTCTTCATCAGTCTTGTAGTTTAGTCTTTGACTAAAGTCTATGGCCAGACTGCTGCTGTGAATGTGGGAACTGCTCTTTCTTTCCAGTGGAAATCATACATTTCAAACACTTCAGCGTTTCTCTGAAAGGTCAGTCTCTTTAACTCTTGCCATAGGATGGCCCACTTTTCCTCCTTGGTGGTGAGACGGACACCAGCACCCTAAGCCAAGTGGCTCATCCTTGGGATTTACAAGGGATTCTGCGTTTCAGTGATCTAGAAATTGCTCGGTCATCATGGATTTAGTGTGTTTAATTTCTTTGGGGAACATTTTCGATTGATGTAGCTGAAGAGCTCAGACATTCCCAGGTACTCTTCATATCAGGGATTATATGCTGGGCATGTTTACTGCAGGCCGTGTACATGCAAATACACCCGGATTGGCTGGAGGTGGGTGAAACCTGCTGAGTAAAGTCTTACTGCCCATCAGTGGCTCTCTAATGTACCCTCATGAGTGTCTGGCTATTAACGTGATGCTCATCATAGGTCCAGGGTACATGCGGGGCTGTGTGGTGGTGGTGGACTGGCCTGGGATAAGGAGTCTCTATAGTCTCCAGACCTGTCTGTTCTCGCCCACACACACTGAGCAGGCCTGAATGCAGTGTGTCAGTAAATCTGTAAACATGTAAATGCAAACATGTAAAAGTCACCAAATTCATCATTCAACATTTTAAAGTTATGTTTTTTTAATCATGTTGTAGTATGATCGATCATGTTTTAATCATATGTCCATGATGAAAAGACCTTTCCTGAGAGCCTGAACCCTCTGAGTTACAGTGTGGGATCTTCCCCGGCTGGGAAAACCTTGTTTTCGACGAGTCACCTGGAAGAGCGAGAGCAGTGGTGTTTGGAAATCTGTGTTTGGAAGTCATCTGTTTGACTTGGACTCTGGACGCCAGAACTCGCACATGTGTGGCGAAGCCGGCAGCCTTTCGTGCTTTTTATTTTTCCATTAAGGCTGTTGACCAGATGTCTGGAGGACCCATCATCAGTAGCAACAGTAGGCCTAATCACCTACAATCATAAAAGGTGAATTTGGATAGAGGCCTATAAATGGACCCAGTGCAGTCAGTTCTCCACTTGGTGTTCTGATACTTTTTTTTCCACACCTGATATTGCTTTATTATCCTGGCATAGCTCACATGGTGGCATGGCCAGGTGGCCATACTCCTGTATTTTGCCCTGCCCCCTCCTACAATGATGACTTGTCATTCATGTTTGTTTGCATAATCACTCGCTCTGTTCAAAGGACACAGGGTTAGACAAGTAATAAAGAAGCCTAACCCAGATAGCTCTTTTTTTTAACCTTAAGAATGCATTGACTTCACAGTATTTTTAACCCTTTGCTTTTCAGTCCCAGGAAGCTTGTTCCAAAATCTCATTCTAGAAGTTTCCTCTATTCTTACATTTTTAATACCGTTTGAAATGTCTAATCAATAATATATTACGTCCAAAAAATAATTGTATGGTGAAATTCGGATTCGGAAGATTTCTATGTTGCGTCACCATCAAACTAATGGCTTGTGTGGGCAGCTTCAGATGGCCAGGTAGAGAGGGGAGAGTGAAGTGTGTGAGTGAGTGCCCTTCCAGAATCTCTGCTGCCGTCACTGTTGTAAATGTGTAATGGATGGAAAGTTGAAAATGTGGACGCCCACCTGCAGCTGTACGAATCGCATACAAATCTGATTGTCATTATTCCTATAGCAACGGGCCATAATCAGCAGCTGTTGCCTGTGCACACGGGGAAACCTTAGAAGCCGAGAAAAGCCACCCTGATGTACTTTACGAGTCTCTGGAAGGAAAGCTCAGGGAAAAAAGCTTCTCGCCGTGTCTGGAAAGCCCCCCTTACAGGTTGAGAGAGGGTGTTTTTCAGCTAAAAGTATAAGTATATATACTCTTTTGATCCCGTGAGGGAGGGAAATTTGGTCTCTGCATTTATCCCAATCCGTGAATTAGTGAAACACACACAGCACACAGTGAACACACAGTGAGGTGGAGCATACACTAATCCCGGCGCAGTGAGCTGCCTGCAACAACAGCGGCGCACTTCAGCCGTGCCTACTGGTCAGGGCTCGAACTGGCAACCCGGTTACAAGTCCGAAGTGCTAACCAGTAGGCCACGGCTGCCCCTGTAAATACTATACTTATACTTATACACATACATGGTGTTGTAATCAAGTGTGGTGAACATAGAATGAATCAATGAGTCAATATTTCTGACTTTTTTTTTTCTGAGTAAGCTCCTTTGTACTAGGAGTGTACTAAGTTCACCAATTCTACCATGCATTGATGTCGGTGTAGCCTGTTCTTTTTGTCACTCAGGTGTGTGTTTGTCATGCATTATTACTCACTACCCAATATGTCAGTCATCTACTCGCCCTGAGGTGTGCCTCATCATGGAAAAAGGGTCATTTTCAAAGCAAGAACAAAAGTTTGAGGTTATGTAAGCTGCTGAGAGTTTGCCCCGTTACATTGTCTGCCAGTGTGTACACAGCCCACTCTACTGAGTTAAAGGGCAGTTTTGTAATGTGTGTGATTCTGATTGGTTGGACCAATCCACCCAGACACTTGCAAAACCTTGATGTTCTCTTATCTATTCAGATCCCTATCATAATCTTATCTTTTTTAACCACACTTACAAAGAAACACACTCATTCACACTCTCTCTCTCTCTCACTCTCTCTCTCCCTCTCCATTTCTCTCTAACACACTCACACACACACTCACACTCACACATGTATACAGCATATGCTTTTACACAATGTGCTCTTTCTATCCAGATATAATTACTCTGCTAGGATTAACTCTGTCAGGATACTATAGTGAACATTAAAACGAGTTTGTTGTGATTGAAATAGACATGGATTAGATAGAATTAAAGTCTCAGATTATGATTGAGAGATTAATCATTTTTAAGTGCTCCCACTGACTGAGAAGTTAATGTGTGGTAGCTAACAAACACACTTGGTGCCAGAGGCCATTGTTGACTGCCCTTGCCTCAGAACTTTCCATGTTTTCACAGTAATGTTCCTTCCATACATGTCTTAAAGCACAGCCGTACTATTGAAAGAGAGGCTCACCAGAAGCGGTTTTGCCCCAAAGAAATGCAGCTGCAGACACCGAAGCCTGCTACCTCTTCACATCTGACCACCCCATCTCCCTCCCTCATTTCCTGGAGCAGGGCTTTATAAACAGTCTTTGCCCAGTGCATATGGTGGCTCCCCTGACTCCAGTGCCAGCCACAGCCACAATGGCCCTGTCTGTAGTCTAGTGCGGTGCTGTTCCACTGGAACCTATTTGGTGTGCAGGGGTCAGGCTGAGGCCAGGGCTAACCGTGCGCCAGGTCAAGTGATGCCGGGCCATTCAGAGCCGAGACGTGTGTCTGTACTCTCTTTATATGGTCTTTCTCCGATTTCTTTTATTTGCATACTTTTACGTAATTTACGTACTGAGTATCAGTTTCAGCTCAAATCCAGTGTTGAAATGAGAGTGTAGATCTTCCCTCAGGATAGATGGAGGATGTGCTCACCACAGGAGACCAGAGCAGCAGCACACAGGGAGCTGTGTTTGAGTCATGCCAGCGCAGATCTGGGTGATGAATAAGGTTTTCTGTGGTGGTGAAGTACCATGGCATGGAATGATTGACTGCTTGACAGCCCAGACGGCCATAAGCGGTGGTGGTTAGAGAATGTGTAGTCTTCTTTGTATACCGCTAAACTTTACCTTCAGCCATGATATTGCTGCTGAGGATCCTAGAACCAAAAAAAAAAAAAAAAATAAGAGTTAAAAATGACAACTCAGAAAGCTCTGTTTCCCATTTACAATACAGCTCAAAAGATAACCAGAGGGCTGAATGGGAAGGTTGTAGGAGGAGAAGAAAGAAAGAGAGAAATAGAATACACTCCCAAACCTCAAAGACTTGGATCTGAACAGTCGCTCTCACCGTCACCTGTAATGAATCCTGAGCTCCAGCGGTGCTGTGGAAGAGCCTCAGCGGGCGCCCTCTCCCCCAGAGCGAGAGATGTGAGTCGGGTCGCCTCGCCGCACCTCTGGCCTCCTGCAGGACCGACGCTCCAAGCTGTCCGGCCAGAAAAGCTGAGTCAGAGCTCAGACAGGAGGAAACGGTAAAGGCATCCGCTCCAGAGAGGCTAAAAACAGCCTGCCTGACTCGCTCCTCTGTTCCCATCTTCCTCAGGATGTGTGTGTGTGTGTGTGTGTGTATGTGTGCGTGTGTTTGTTCTTGTAGACCAGGCGCAGGTCTAACACAGATGGCCCCTTGGGCTACCGTGAAACACTTATTCAATTGTCTTAGCCTTGCACGCAAGAAACTAGTCTGGCTTTCTGTAAGTGCTTAATACAAATTTTGTGATGGAATTAAAAAATCATGTGATTCTCATTTTCTGTATTTAACACCATATTTTGGATGGTCACATATGGTAGCTGTTTCGTGAGGGTATTTCCGTCATTCAATATCTAGGGGTTCAGCGAAAGAGTTCAGTTAGTACTTCCATTGTAATATTGGAGCAGAATGAATGTGTTGTGTGGATTTTCAGACTGTAGAGGTGACACATTTGTCCATAATGCATTCAGAGGATTGCCTCTGTGAAAAGGTCCACAGTCATGGCTGATGAGGATTAAGATATTAACCTCCCATCGGGGCGTATGATTTGTTTGTTGTCACCTTAAATCATCGGCTGAGTAGCATAGTGGAGCTAGATGATGGCACCATTGCCCAAATGGCCATTTGTGATCTCTAAGTGTATATGGGAATGACTGCATGCACTCATCCAATCTCTCTGTATGAGCCCTCAGCAGTCGTTCTGTTGCCTTCTCAGTCTCCTGTTGAGTCCTTAGGACTTCTTCCCTGAGGTCCTATGACTGGTTACAACCCCCAGCCTGGCCATTTTTAGACGTAATGAAATGGGGATGTCTCATACATTTTCCATTGAGTGTGCCCTAATGTTGGGCAAAGCCAACCACTGGCAGCAGCAGCAGGCTGAAAGAAGCAAAGCAGACTGGTAAAGGTAAAGCAGACTGCTTCGTCTCTTAAGGTTCGCCAGGTCACCTGGCAGTCCGCACCCGTCTGTGGGGAACTCCTTCCTGTGAGTCAGCCCCGGCTCTATTGTGCTGTGGCCCATGCGCCCGTCCCTGTGCCACCTGGGCCTCACGGACAGGAAAGACTCGTTTCCACCGAGGCTCAATTAGCACGACCTACGGATATCCTGGAGCTTACTGTACAGCAGGCAGGGTGAGCTCTGACTGTGCCCCAGAATGGGCAGAATGGCCACACAATAGCTCCATTATGTTCTTTATGAAACAATTGAACATCTCTATTGCCTGTGTTTATTTTCTGCTGCTGGTCTGGTTCGGCTCACCGACATCTGGTGTTTCTTCCTATGGCACAGCTTTGGCTGTTTTTGCTGCTTTGTAATGTGAAAGGCAGTTCCCCCCACAAGGTTTCAGGGTGGGTACTAGCTCTGCCACCACCACACCAGCCTAGAGCTTCAGCATGAAACCACTCACCAGAGCTTATGTGGGTGCCCTGAAAAGAACTTCAATGCCCTCAGCTTTGAGGACAGGCCTGGAGGTCAATCTGCCCACTGGTTTTCCGGGGTGACCAGAAGAAGGGCGCTGGCTATTTTCTGAAGCTTGCCTCATGCGGTGGGTGGTTGCCCTCACCACTGCCACGAGGGTGCTGTAAATTACAGCTGTGGGGCCCCACCACTTGTGTGATCATGGCGAGCCAGCCGGGCCCTCCCCCTGCCCCGCCACACCCCTCTATCCTGGTCTGATGTGGAGGCTCTGGGACACTGGCTAATGGGGGCCTTTGATGTCCCTTGGTGGCCCCTTGTGATTTCAAATCGCCACACATCTAACAGTGGCTGGGGGTTAGTTAATTGCATATGGTTTTGGTGATCTTTTTCCGAATCAGATGCTCTCCTCTTCCCCTCTTGGTAGTTAGTATTAAACTTCTGTCCTCAGTGCTTTGAGATTTCCTGCATCAGTGTAATCAGAAAGGAGAGCATGTGTTGAGTTTGTGGCCTATGGATCTCAACTGTGTTTAGTTTTCAGCCAAGTGAAAGCTGCAGACAGACACCACACACGTGTCGCTGGCTGGACTCTTTGTTGCCAATGGAGTGTCGTGTTCTCTTTCTTCCCAGGCCCCCCATGTTTTTACCCCACTGAAAGCCCTCCAGCTCCCCCATGCGCCAGCTTGCGAGGCCTATTCATATTGTGATTTCGGCCATTCATATTCATGCGGCCTGCTCACCCCACCCATAGTAATTTGGGGCGTGCTGGCAGGGCCTGATGCATCATGTTGGATCAGCAGAGCTAATTTGGCAAATTTCCCTCCAGCAGACCACCCTCTGCCCCTCCTCCTCGCGTCCCCCGTCTGATGGAGGGGGGGTAATTGGGTGATGCTTGTCTTTTGTCAAGCTCATGTCGAGCGGTTCGGCTGTTTTCACTAACGCCCAGACATCTGTTCCCTGGGCCTTTGCACATTTCAGCTGTGATGTAATGTCCCATGCTCTCTGTCTCTCTCTCTCTCTCTCAGACCACCGCCCAGTTCCCAGAGCCCTCTCACACTGGCTGCAACTTTGGTTCAACTCCACAAAACAACCCAAAGGGCATGTGTACCCCACTCCCTCTCTGATCGCTTCCTCAGATAACAGTTTCACAGATATGCGGCAACTTTGGGAAAATATATATTCATATTTAGTCATTTAGCATTATCATTACATCGCGTTTTTACTAAAAAAAAACAAAAAACAAAGCACAGCAATTGACTGCCTGACCTGCCTGAATTTCTGACCTCTGCCTGTTGTTTGAATCTGGAGGCACTTACATGGCGGAGAGCAGGCATGTTTGTTGCAGCTTGTTGTAACATTTAAATGAGTAATATTGCTCCCTCAACTGGGAGTTGGACTCCGCGCTTTGATATAGGTCAGGATGTCCAGTTCCAAATTGGGAAACTCCACTCTCATGAATTGCTCATAAATTGCCACACACTCTTTGTATGATAAACATAGAACTTGTCCCAAATGTCATCTTTCCACAGGCATGTGTATAGCAATGACTGGAACTGTACTTATATTTTTTAAACAACTTCAAGCCGCAGTCACATTTTGCAACGTTCAGGGTCTCAGTCTGACTCCATTCAGCTCGTCTTGTCTCTACCAGTCCTCCCCTGCACACTCCCATAACCCGGGCACCATCGAGCTCATTACCACTGCGGCTGGGATCCAGCCATTTATGAATTTGGGGGATTTTAGGAGGGGGAGGGGAATCTACGCATGCAACATTTCCTCCACAATCACAGCTATTATTAGTGGTGGTTCTGGAAAATTCCAGAGTAATGAGTGTTGAAATGTACAGAGTGAAAAAGGGGCAACTTAAATGGCTGATTTGGAGTTTTGGGTCCCGTGTTGGAGGAATGCTGGAGAAGGAGCTGCTTTACGTCCCTCTAGTTTTGAGTGTGGAGACACTTTGGGTGTCCTGTCGCTCTGAAAACGATGCATAAATAAACGAGTACTGTCCAATCCGTGTCATGCAGAGCAATATGAGCATTGTCCATCTCTCTCACCAGCCTGTCCACCACCCCCCATGGTGGTCTCCATTTATCTGGTGCTCTATAGCAAATCAATTACAATTATAACATTGTGGTGTTCAGTGGGCATGCCTTATCACAGGAACATATGACCCACTTTTCTATTGTGTCACTGTCCTGGAATTTGTGTACAATAAGACTGTTTTTTTAAATGTTGACATGGAACTCGGTGAACCGTGTCCTTGTATTTATAGTAAACTTTATCAAGGCAGTAGAGTTCTCATGGGAAATCAGGGTGATCTCCTCTGTTTACCTCAGTTTATACAGTAATATATATATATATATATATATAACATATAATATATAAAAAATATTATGTAGCCGACACCATTCATTAGTCACATCAAAGTTATTGTTAGAGGGTCAGATAAGCTCCAGTGGAAAACCTACAGTGGTGTATTACTCATCCAGTGAGCTACAACTGTGACAGTTTTGCAGAAATATTAAAAACCAATTTAACCCAGTAATGAACCACAGAGGTGTTAAATGATGTTGGAAGTGCAACAACCAGATCAGATTGGCCCACAGATGCAACCCACTTTCTGTGTGGGATTTTTTTTGCATGCTGTTGATTAGTCAACATGTGGCCTACACTGGCAACCCTACTCTGCCAACGATCAACTTCCCCTCCGCAGATCCAACCATCCAAATACCTAAAACAAAAACACACTTTCTCAATGTAATAAAGAGTATCTGTGCGTTTGGCCAGTTAGCATCTACAGTCGTTGATATTTAGTGTGCTTTTATTTCTTAGACGTTCTTTGCCAGTTTTCTTTTCATGTTTTTATGCCATGAAATGTTCCCCTTTATGTTTCCCTTATGGCTTCTGTCTGTCCCACAGTTATGCCCTGGCTGACATGGCCTACCGATCTCTGCGGGACCAAGACAAAGACCAGTGCATTCTCATCACAGGGGAGAGTGGAGCCGGCAAGACAGGTGGGTGAACACGTCCAAGACAAACGCCTCGCACAAGCCCGAGTGATTTAGAGGGAGCTCCAGGAGTCTGAGTGCATTATCAGAGGATCATCCACAACATGGCAAACAGGTTTATGATGACAGGAGGTCAGCCTCTTAATTTTCTCGCAAGAGGAAGACTCAGCAAGAACCGCCAGTGTTTTCGCAGCTATTTTGGGCAAGTTCTGTTTGGGGAGTTATTTTGGGTAAGGTCTGCACCTGAAACAATGTTTTTCGTGTACACAAACGTCTGTGCAAACACACACACACCATTTGACCACACAGAAACAAAGGAGAGGCCGAGTAAGTAGGTTCTTACTGTGCTGCTATTCTAAATGGCATTCCCATGGTGCTCTCCGAGAGTGCTGCCTAAAAACTGCACGCATGAGATACATGAAGGATATGTATTGCATGCTATAGATATTCTGTTGGTGGAAGACTCAAATCCCATGTGACCTTAGCACACCTGGACTTTTACAGAGGAGAGAGTTTCCTGGTTTGGGGCTTTCTGGGAAATCTCCCTTAATTTCTCTTGAATAGGAGTTCACTTCTTCGTTGACCTTCTCTTTCTGTCTTCTCTTCCTCATGAGGTGTCTGAAGTTACAGTCTTAACAAAGCTATTTTAACAACGCCATATAACGTTTCACTTTTATGACCACTTTCTACTGGTGTAGTATTCCCACTGTAGCTGTGAAAATGAACAGAGGGTGGAGATCTGTGCAAGTCGTTCACACAGTGATAATGTGGACAATAAAATTAATCTGCCAGATTATCCACTAACACTTTTATTGTACAAAGTTTACACAAGTTTATTCAAGTGTAGTGTGCAATTGGTGTGACTTTAGTGAAGTAAATATATCCTTAGGCCTTTACTAATACGTTCTTAATGCCTTCATTCTGTGTTCTGCTGGTGGTGCTGGTTGTTCCTTTATTACTGTGAGCTTGGATAACTCGGGCTAAGATCTTCCTCTATTCTAAACTGAAAAGGTCATGGACATTTAAAAAGAAAGCCCTCATAATTGAGCTGTTGCTCCATATTTATGAACCCTTAACTTATTTGATCTCTTAGGTAAGCCTTTAGTCTCCACTGAGCTTCTCATTGAAGATCTCCATTTTAAAACCCTATACTTATACTCTAGCAGTGGGTTTGTAATACTTTAAGTATGCTAGCAGAACCCCCCTCCCCCCTTCCTAACTGAAGATAGAACAGCTAGGTCGAACTGTCTGCTGCCAAATGTTTTCAGTGTGAGTCCTTCTCCTGAGGTCTGGAAGACTGGAGCTCCCCCGTCCTGCCTGTTCTGCGTCTGCCTGTAGCACCCAGGGCCCATCCAGCCTGACTGGTGTTCAGCACAGAGCTGGCTAATCAATGTGTGTGTATGGCTGTGGAGAGAACCCAGCCCCAGCAGCGGCCTTCTCTCACCGGGATCATGGGGGGTTATGGCTGCTCACAAAACAGGACACTATGTTCTGTTGCTAAAGTCTGTCAAGTGTCGGGATTGAGTTCAGCCCAGCTCAGCTCAGTGCAATTTAGGTTTTTTAAAGGTCTGCTATGGTTTAGGCCAGCCTTTCCCCCTGGTCAGTTGCTCACAACTCTGTAATCCTTCACTGGTGATTTGGTGTTTGATTTTCCTGATCATCTTTAAACCAGTGTTTTCTACAGTACAGGAAGTAAACCAGGTCGAGCTGCTGAATTTGACATTATATTCTCAAAATTCCTTTTTTTTTTCAGCCAATGACTGAAGGGAATATTGGTGCATTTTGCAATTTTGTAACAGAACAGGAGCTGATGCTCATAGCCAGGGCTCATAGAAGACCATCAGTGGTTTTCTCTAGCCTCCTACAACAAGGAATAAAGGAATAGAGCAGGAATTCTATTGTGGTCTTTTGTGTCTGCCCTCTGGGTTATGGCATTATGTGTGGCACTGACCATCAGAAGCACAATGAATGGGTGTTCCTCTCGTGGCAGTGGGTTTGTGCTGATGTCATTCTTCAGCTCCTATGAAATGTCACTTCAGTGTGCGTTAGCGTTGTGGGTGACTGCCCTAGTTTCGCCCTTGGAGTGGAGCGGTGCCTTTCACTGCCCATTTCCTTCTCGCATATCTCTCCCGTTTCTCCTCTTTACGGCTAGCTGTGTCCTTTTCAGTTTGAGTTCTCCTTCATTGGGTTTTAATCAGCGTGGACCTTGCCTCATGCTCCTGATGACGTGTGTTTGTAGCTTTATGTGTCAGCACACTCCTCCAGTCACACCAGGCTTGTCCCACATCCAGGCAGCAGCTGCCACTGACTGTGAGATCACTCCCTCATCTAAAACCTTATAAAAAAACACGTTCAGTGTGTAACAGGATGATTTAATCGTCCCTGGGTTTAAATCTCCCTGTTTTGGTTTAATCTCTACGACTTCTCACTGCAGACTGCAACCCAGCCAAGCTCCTGGTCTAGCAGATTTGGAGGGAGCAGGGATGGGGAGGGACCTTGTCATGGCAGAGCCTGTGTAGTGATTCCGCTGTAGTGTCACTGATGCCTAAGCCTTAGCCTCCGTCGGTCCAGACATGGAAAAGTAATTGTAGATCAAGCCGGGATTATTTCCGATGGCCTGTTCTTTTGAAAAAGCTGCTTCTGGGCAGCGCTTCACTCTAGTACTCCCCAATGCCTCGAGAGCACACTCAAGTTCCCACAATGAATAATGACAACTCGCTGGAGTAATGGCTACCATCTAATAAAACACATGATGTCAGCGCGGGAGGATGTCTGCGAATTTCCTGTGGGGGTGCCATGGAGTTCAGGGTGTGGTGGGAAAGAGGGACCCTCCCAACGAGAGACTGATGCCGATGGATTTGGAGGGGATTTTTTGGGGTGCGTGTGTATGGGCGTGTGTATGGGCGTGTGTACTTAGGGTACGTGTTCATGGGTGTGTGTTTAGTCTGGAGGAGTGTGACCTTTGACCCTCAATCCCTCTCCTCTCTGCTCTGTCCTTCAGAGGCCAGCAAGCTGGTGATGTCATATGTGGCAGCCGTGTGCGGCAAGGGCCAGGAGGTGAACAAGGTGAAGGAGCAGCTGCTGCAGTCCAACCCAGTGCTGGAGGGTGAGTTTGTGCCCGAAGTGTGTGTGTTTGTGTTTGTGTGTTTGTGTGTGTGTGTGTGTGTGTGTGTGTGTGTGTGTGTGTGTGTGTGTGTGTGTGTGTCTTTTTCACCTTAAGTATGTCTAGATCTGATTATGAACTTCTTTTAATCACTTTACAATATTGCACAAAAACTCTAAGCCCATATTCTTTATGAAATGACCGTTGCATATATGCAGTTATTTCAGACAATTTTCCAGCAGCGCTCCAAGTGTGCAGCCATGTGGAGATTGAGTTTGCAGAGCTCTGCCCTTTGTTTCCCCTCAAAAATCTGGCCACATTAAAAAGTGCTCTCTTTCTTAATGGGGCTCCAGAGCTCGCTCCTCCCCACTGGCATGGCAACAGTGGCGTTTTTAATGTGGGGCCTTGGACAGGAAATGCCCATGAGCGATGAGCTGAGCCAGTGCCCAGTGCTGGAGCGGAGCGCTGTGCCCCACATCTGTAAGAGTTTAGCTGCTGGCTGTAATGACCCGTACGCCAGAGGCACTGCTCACTTCCTGTTCCCCACTCCTCTCCAGCAGGCTCCCTGAGTATCACGCCGGTGGTGAATAGGCACCATAAGTTATTCTCCTGCAAGGCCATTCATTACCACTGCTGTTTTAGCAGATACTTTTACGACAGATGGAGATGGAGATCATACAGTGTTACGTTAGACTGTTATTCAGAACTAAGAGAATAGAATTTACATGCATGTATTTTATCTCACCCCCTGCAAAAAAAAGTAAATACGTAAATGAGTATGGGATGGATAGCCAGGTAATGGAAAAAAACACCCTAGATAAAGCCAAATTTGAGACTCATCAATAGCATTTGAATTGAAGGTAATTTTAGACCTCAGTGTACTCCTACCCTTTTTGTCTGTGCCACACACATTGAAACATTTACCCCTTTAATGTTTAGACTCTGTGATGTGAACGCATCGGAAAGCTCCCTTTAATCCTCTGCCTTTGTAGAGTAATTTGTTGAAATCACCAGCGCAATCATCCCCAAAAAGCCATTACAGGAAAGGTGTGGCATATTTGGACAGCTTAGATGTATTTGGAGGTCTTTTAGAATTGCCCCCTCCAAAAGGCTTAGATGTTGGCAATCAGGGGAAGCAATGCGTGAGCGTGTTTGACAGCACAGGGATATGACGAGCAGCCCCAGACGGTAATCATTTTTCAGCACAGGGATGTCGACCAGTATGAGAAGAACCAACGCTGCCTGACACACATAACCTGACATGCTTTATCCCTTTGCAGCTTTCGGGAATGCCAAGACCGTCCGGAATGACAACTCCTCTCGATTTGTGAGTATATCTCGGTCTCTTCCCGACCTTGAGGTTTTATAGCCAGTCTGATCATCGCTCTGCCCACGGCTGTGCTGTATTTGCTTAAGATTATGTGCATCTGAACCTTTGATCCGAGCGCCAACTCTGACAAAAGGCAAATACAAGCTTCAGCTGGATCCGCAGCTCACAGTTATACAACACTGACAGAAACAGTTGAGGTGGAAGGATGGCAAGGTAGTGTCCAGGCCTCACTCCCCTTTTCAGTACAGTGTCATCTGGTTGTCATACCACCCCCCCCCATCTCTCCTTTGTCTTTTGTTGTGGGCCTTTGCCTTTATCGAGCCTCCATTGACCTGCATCTGGACACATTTGGCTGTGCTCGGCTGAGCCTGACACGACAGCAGAGCAATTACTGTTCCAGCACAGAGCCGGATTCAAATGAAACTCCAGGCAGCGTAACCTCTCTGGCAACCAGCTCCAGATGTCTACTCGGCCGCCCTGCCAAAGTCATCTTGCTTTGCGAGCTGCGCTTTTCCCCCCTGAAAGAGCTTCTGCTCCTGGAGAGGCTCTTGCGCGGCACGGAGATGGCCTCAGCAGGGACACCACCTGAGCCGCTTCGTCAGACGGACAGCTAAGTGCAGTGAGCAGTGGCCGCTCCGAGGCATATGTTTGCTCTTGTGTGGATGGAATCTCTGTTAATAGCAGCAGGAAATACGGCCATGTCCGAATGGCTGCAGAGCCGACCTTTGGTTCCTAGGCCCAATGCAAAGTTCCTCTCTTGCCTCCTTAGCACTCAGTGTAAACATACAGTGCATTATAGGCCATGTGCTTAGCAAGGTTAGGTCAGCCAATAGCAGTGTCCTTCTTGCGCCTGCTCTGGTAAGCTGAAACGGTTCAGGCTAGCAACAAAAACATTTGATTGTATTTCCCATAGATTCAAATCCAGGCTGTTTTGTGCAGTATGAGGGATCCCTGATGTAGGGGAACACATGAGAGGATATGAAACAAGATGTCGGGTTTGTGGGCCAGTCGTGTCTGGCTTTTCTCACGCTCATGGTGCTTTTTTTCCCCCTTTTTGCACAAGAACACTGAAGCCCATTGGCAGCCTTGGCTGTTTCAGATTCCTCCCTGATGTCATCACGTTGCTACAGGCTTCTTCAATTAGGCCGAAGACGTTATGTACTCGGCCCTAGAGACTAAGACCACTACACACACCCATCGTGCACTGGGGCTCCAGATTGCCTCAAGATTGCCATAGTCTGGTGATAATCTGTCATTCATAACCTTTCCCAGTTCACTTCCAAAAGCAAAGCCTGTTTTAGGCTTTATATTGGTTGGGTTTTTTCGCCATGTGTGCGTGTCAATTTTCAAAGGGACTTTTTGTAAACTGCTTTCAATTCATACAATTTAGTCGTAAACCAGCACTGCTGGGCAAGCATAAATGTTTTGATCAGTTACTTCCTTTTGCAGAAAAAAAGTGTTGTTGAATTTGGCAGCAGTTATGCGTTTTGCAGGCCTTGCTTTTGATGAGCTGTTAGCCATAAATAACACACACACACACAACACACACACACACACACACACACACACACACACACACTGAGGAATGAAATCAAACAGCTCTTGAGACACTAGCCCTACTGTTTCGGTCCTTCCCCTAAAGCGAGGGACAGTACGAGTACGGTTTATTTTACCACTGTAGTCAAAAGATGAAGGGGGGGAAAAAAAGTAATTTCCTCCACAGTAGTCCATTACTCCATGGCAAATGTATGTGTGATTGGCAGCCAGCATTATGAATAGGCCTGGGTTCTGAGATGAAATAGGTTTGGAGCACAACCAGCCCCTCCACCCCCTCCCCCACCTCCCCACCCTCTCCAGTCATTTGCTCTCATGTACGGTTCGTGTTTCAACCAGATTTGCAGCAGCCTCTGCCTCTTCAGGCTCGCTCCTGCCATTAAAAGCCACAACCAGAGCCACATTGAGCAACAAAGCAAGCCTTTTCGCAGTATTACAGGCCTTGGTTCAATGTCATCACTGGGGTGGAACAGCCATTAAAGGCTTGACGTTTGCTCGCTTTATCTTATTTTGACTACACTTGCAGAAAGTAGCAATGTTAAAATAGGATTTCCCAAAGCAATGAATTGCAGTCTATTAAAAAAGCCAGTGACCTCAGCGTGCGGATCTGCCCTGACTGTTTTCTGTTTTCTTTGCAGGGGAAATATATGGACATTGAGTTTGACTTCAAAGGGGACCCCATAGGCGGAGTCATCAGTAACTGTGAGTATTATGAGACGGATGTATTTGGTTTCAGCACTGGGGTCCTGCTGAGTGGCTCTCCCAGCTGAGCAGTTTGCCTCCTGTCTCATGTGGACACTGCCCCTCTCCAGCTGTGTGGTCACTGGTATGAGTTTTGAGGAAAACGGCAGGCCAGCTGTGTTTAGCTGCACATCACCCAGTGCTGTGTTCATGGTCTCCAATACAGCAGGTCTTCACCCACTCTCTACTTCACCTCCAGAATCTGTTATGTACACAACAGTAAATGTCGGACAATGATCGAACAATTATGTATTAAACCGCAGTTGCTGTATCAGACTTTTGTTCTGTTTTGGTGATCACAGTGGCCACTACCTCTCAAGCTTCATGTATTTAGCCTCATGTCCCCATGTTTGTGGACACAACTTGTTCTCAGCGCCTTGGGTGTATGTTTTCAAAACAAACAACATGCGCAACTGTGGTGTGTTATTGGTTGTATAGGTCACCATGTAGTCCATTCTGCGGTCACAGTCAGATAGGCTTTTTACTCCAATCCTGACAGCTACTCTAGAGCTTGCTAGCAGCCACTATGTGGAGTGGCCAGTGAGGCCGGTCGATCGGGCCATTTGCCACCCCCCACACGTGAGGCCTGCAAGTCCGCTAAAGAGCTGCTCTGATCAATATGATTCTGTTTGTGTTGTCTCTAATAGTGTCCAGTGACGCACTACTGACTAGTGAGAATATCAGCTGGAACCCACTATCTCTCTCCCTCTCGCTCCATGGATCGCCATCTTTTTTTGCTTTCTCTCCTTCCCTCAGCACTCTACCCCTCCCACATGTTCTGTGTTATTTTGTCTGCATTAAGATATCAACTAAAGGTCACAGGATGGGGGGCAAACAGGGTATTTGTCAGGGACTTATTGTATGGGTATACTGTCGGCCTTTGTCAAAGGCTTGGTTGTACATGGGATAATAAATTCAGCCTGAGGTTAATTTTGAACACTTAAAGCTCACACTGTGCACCCCTTACAATGTTGGACACTGTGAATGCTCCAGAACAATAGGGCACCATGTCCAACGCATTTAAAACTCGGCATCCTGTCATGATGAGCTCTAATGTGGCTCTGCTGGAGGACTGCAGCAGGCCCCGGGGCTGTCCTCAGACGTCAGCACCACTAGAGCCCTTTGTTGTCTCTGCTGTGCCTCAGGACATATCAGCTGACTTTTACAGCCCTGGGAGAAAAGATTCTGCATGATGGATTAGAGGCTTTTATATGCACTGCTGTGTTCCTTTATGTCATGGGATTAAACATGCACCCGTCTCCCCTGCACTATGGGGAGTGTAACTTCAAAGCGCTGTTAGTGAACGTTGCAAAGATGTTACAAAGCTGGAGAAGTCATGATGACCCGACAAATGGGCGAATGATGCCTGTAAAGGGCTGACCATGACTGGGCATGTGCCCTAGCCGAGGGTGGTTGTGTGGTTTCAGGGGTTAAGTGGTCTGGATTGCATTTGCTTGTATCGTGGGGTCTTGCAAATGGTTGTGTGGTTTCAGGGGTTAAGTGGTCTGGATTGCATTTGCAAGACCCCATGGTACAAGCAAACATACCAGGCTAATCTCTTGTCAGACCGGACTCAGAAGGGCGACTCAGAAGGGCATCTCCGATTCCTCAGACACAAACCTGGAATGTTTACTCTCCCGAAGAGTAATAAACACTCAGCCTTTTTTTGTTGGAAATCTCAATATCCTGGTCTGTCGTCTTCAGCAAAAACAGCCCTACATATCACACATATTTGTATGAGGTACTCGCTGTGGAGAAGCTGAGGAGTAATGAAATGGCAATAACAGCGCATGTGTCCTTCAGTGGACAAAAGGTGAAGGATCAGTGGCCGTTCCCCTCGGGGAGAGATCTGAGCACTGTAGAGGTCAGCCTCATTTATCACCTGTTACCATATTACCTGTGACCTCGTAATCAGACACAGAGTCCGTACAGTCAAACGGAGTTCAAACGGAGAACAAGCAGGAGAGAGACAGAGATGACAGTGAGAGAGAAGGAGAGGGAGACAGAGGGAGAGAGACAGAGGGAGAGAAGTAGAGTTTGAGAGAGGGGAGAAAGAGGGGCGCTCTCTGTGGTCTGTCTGTAATCCTTGATTAGGACTCGGTTGCAGTGCTCCACAGGAGAGCTTTTCAATAGCCCGTGAAGTATTGATGAGGTCTCTGTGCCGAGCCGCTCAGCCTTACTGTAACTAGAGAAAAGAGTGTGATGGCTCTGGTGGGCGGCACACAACTCGTAACCTCCTACCTGCTAACGATTGAGCTGCTCATTGCCCACATGATGAACAAATCTAACCTATTTAGCAGGCTGTCCAAGCGCGTCTTTTTAAAAGAAGTGTGTTACAGTTTAGGGTGCAAAGTGGAGGCGGTTGAAGCACCACTTCGTGGCTACTTGTCATGTGCCTAAAATCATGGAGGCCCCTTCTCAACTTAAAGCAAATGGTTTAGTTTCTCTGGAGGAGTCTGTCATCCTCTTGGCTGTTCTTTGTAATGTTCTGGTAGCAGTGCCAAGCTAATATAGATTTCTGTTAAACATTTCTACCTATAAAGCTTGCCGGTCTTCCTCTGGGTTGTTATTGACTCTCTGGTCTCTTGGCGTTTGATCTCTTCATATGGATTTCTGCTGTGAGACATCCTGTCCCAGCCCGGCTCAAGTACAATGAACAATGAGCGAGCCTTGGTCATGCCATCTCCTTGGAGACAAATATTTAGTTGTAATGTGAAATACATTCCTGTTTTAAGAGGGAAGGAGGGAAGGTGGACTTGACCTCTGATACGGTGTCCATATTACGGAGCAGGCCTTGGAAATGTGCCATCATTGTCAAAGGAATAGATGACACTCTGTTTACTTTTATAATGTGTTGTTTACAACAGGCTTAAAAATAAACGTTGAAAGTTATGGCTGAGGTTCATACTGAGGTAGGCTACTGCTGTATACTAGCTGTTAACCTTCATTTTTCAACTCTTTTTCTAGATCTTCTGGAGAAGTCTCGTGTTGTGAAGCAGCCCCGGGGAGAGCGCAACTTTCACGTTTTCTACCAGCTCCTGTCTGGAGCGTCCGAAGACACACTCAGTAAGGGCCCACTCCACCCTCAGGGCCCACTCCACCCCCATCAGCAGTCCTCATGTCACCCACTCCACCCCCATCAGCAGTCCTCATGTCACCCACTCCACCCTCATCAGCAGTCCTCATGTCACCCTCATCAGCAGTCCTCATGTCACCCTCTCATCAGCAGTCCTCATGTCACCCTCTCATCAGCAGTCCTCATGTCACCCTCTCATCAGCAGTCCTCATGTCACCCACTCATCAGCAGTCCTCATGTCACCCACTCCACCCCCATCAGCAGTCCTCATGTCACCCTCATCAGCAGTCCTCATGTCACCCACTCATCAGCAGTCCTCATGTCACCCACTCCACCCCCATCAGCAGTCCTCATGTCACCCTCTCATCAGCAGTCCTCATGTCACCCACTCATCAGCAGTCCTCATGTCACCCACTCCATCAGCAGTCCTCATGTCACCCTCTCATCAGCAGTCCTCATGTCACCCGCTCATTAGCAGTCCTCATGTCACCCTCTCAAGATGTTCCGACTCATGTCTTCGCTCTATTTATGTAGTGTCATAGTTGGCATGGTTACATGCTATCTGACTTTTACCAAGCTCCCTGTTAGACTCATACAGACTGTATAAATATGTCATTCATTTGTCTTCATTCTGTCAACCCGACAGAGCTCACAAGCCAAGACTATGAGCCTTTCTTCCGTGAAACCAAAAATAGCTAATTGATATGGTTCCGGTAATGGTATCTGCTCTTTTTCTGCGTTGTCTGTGTAGTAAAGTCCCATGTTAGTTTCAGAGGTCTCTGTTTTATGTCGTGCTAAGCACCTGTGCTCATGATGGAATGTGGGTGCAGAGCTTCTGTGCTGGCCGAGACCACTGACCACTGTGGCACTGGTGCCAAATCTTTGATCTTTAACGCCTCAGTTGAGCTCCACTGGGCTGGAGCCATTGTTTGACACACTCTGTGAAGGAGAACAATGTAGTCATCTTTCATGTCAGTCCTCAAAGGGTGGGAATAGGCTCCAACCAGGGTGATTTGTAACCCTATCTGACAATTCAGTTCAGCAAAAGGCACTTAAAACTGAGATGGAGTCATGTTCACATTGTTATCGCACATTCCTTTGGGTCAGTGTTTACCTCGTCACACAGAGATGCCCTCCATGGGTAACTGATGCTTTAATAAGATCCTGTTTTGTGTTTGTCTCCACAGAAAAGCTGAAGCTGGACAGAGACTTCAGCAAATATAACTACTTGAGTCTGGACTCCGCAACCGTTAATGGACTGGATGACGCTGCAAACTTCCGAACAGTCAGAGTAAGACATGCCTCGTCATAAACTGTCCTTGGTTCTGTCCAGACCATGTACGTGAGCTCTTTGTTTGAGCTCTTTGTTTGCTCAAACAATAAATTGTTGGTTGGTTATTAATTTCTTTGAAGATACCGGTAGTTTCTTTCACTTCCTTTTGTTCAGTTTGTTTCACTCCCCCTATTTCTCTCCCCCTCCCTCTTTCTCTCTGCCTCTCTTGACCTTCGTCCCACTCCCTCGCTACCTATGCAAGGTTGTTTGCAGGTTGCCGTGATTGCGTCAGAGCTACAGTGTGTGCAACCATAGTCCCCATCCATCTGCTGAAGACACGTAGATTGCAAACACTGTAAATGAGAGTTTTGTCCATCCAGTCAGTGTGTTCCAGGGTCTACCTCATTAGCTAGGTTTTGGAATTGACTTTGTGTTTTGTTTAGAGTGGCTAGTCGGTAGACCATGCCTTTGCCCTCTGTGAAGGCCTCATGTAGACCATCAGGCTCTGTTTGCTTTTCCTGCCCTCATATATTTCTCCAGCAGCCTTGAGTGCCAGAGTTGGTGCCCTGCAGTCTTGGGCCTGGCGGTCGAGCGGTGATTGCATTTGTCGGGCCTCCTCGTAGCTCTCTCACCAGAGGGTTGGCTGTGTATTTAGACTTGAACTCCGGTCACCAGAGACATGGCTCAACTCAGGGAGGCTCAGGCCTCTTCACTCAGAGACTGCAGGGCTCATGGTCAGTCATCACAGGCCTGTTGACGGATGTTTTTTTTTTTTTTGTGTGTGTGTGTCCCCGTCTCCGTCCCGCCTCCAGAACGCCATGCAGATTGTGGGCTTCATGGAGGATGAGGTGCTGTCGGTGCTGGAGCTGGTGGCTGCTGTGCTGAAGCTGGGCAACATCGAGTTCAAGCCCGAGTCGCGGGTCAACGGCTTTGATGAGAGCAGAGTCAAAGACAAGAATGGTAAAAGGGCCTAGGCCCTTTATATGCCTCTAGTTATGTGGCTGTTTGACTGTCCTTTTGTTTTCATTGTGTGTGTAAATCTTTATTTAGAATATTGTATTCATAAATGTAACGGCTGATATCTGAAATGATCATCCTCATAACATTTTACCAGAAACCAACATGTCAGGTTGACTTAGTCATCCTTGTAGCCTTAGATGTAAAAACGGCATAACTTCATGTAGTATGAATGGCATATGTTTCACCTAGTTGACCTCTACTGCCACCTATTGGTGCAGTGCTTTCTCCAGACATCAGATGTCGCAGAGCCAGACAATATAATTGGAGGCTTACTGTAATTGTAGACAGTCTCGTACATCACTGTTGACAAAATGGACCTTAAAAAAACATGATTCTCTCAAATTCACTCAACAATGACCCAACATTTATAAGGTTGCAAAAGGGCAAAGCCAAGTTCAAAATAAATATATGAATTATATGCGGCTTATTATATGCGGCTTATGATATTTTTGCTGTCATATAAACTGAGCACCAGGCACCAGGCTAGAAATCATGGTTTAGCGCTATAAAACTTTATACTCTGTGACCGCTCTTTATAATGATAAAGGCAAACCCTGATCGTGTGGGAAAGACAACTGAATCATCTGGACCTGGATTAAAGGCAGGATCAGCATTATATCAGGCGTTGGGCCTTTTTAAAGGCTATAGTGTTAGCATCTCTCTCATTTGTTTGTTAGGTTTGTAATCTGCCCAGATCTTTGTGTCTTTGTTGTCATGTATTCAAATCTGATGTGTCATTTTTATATTGCTCACTGTAGGCCTAAATATATTCGCCAACCAGACAACAATCAGAATATAATTGATGGGTACTGTGTTTTGCCAAGTGCTATTTAACTCTGTATGTGTCCCGACCTCCACCCTCTGTTCATTCAGACCTGAAGGAGATGTGTGAGCTGCTGGGGATTGAGCAGGCGGTGCTGGAGAGGGCCTTCAGCTTCCGCACGGTGGAGGCAAAGTTGGAGAAGGTGTCCACCACCCTCAATGTTGCTCAGGTAAAGGTTTTCTCTTGTGATTCTATGAGGGTTTATCGTTTGCTAAAGAAGTTCAATCTCTATTATACCAATACCATATATATAAATATAATATGATCATAAGATAATATAGAATATATCATTAATCTCCTGTGTCCTTGAGCGTTCAAGCCTTTGTTTGTGTGTAGACTGTATAGTAGTCTGTCTGGTTCAGGTTCATGACTAAAAGATTTTGAGATGGTGTCTCCCTCCCCCAAATCAAGTGACCTCTTTTCTATGCCTCCTCAACATGAAAACCTATCAATTATAAATGCTGCACTCTCTCCTGGAATTGAGAAAGTGGGTCAAATTCAGGATGCCTATGATGCCAAAAGCTGTTGACCTCAAATGACACCGATGTGGCAGTTGGGAGTCGCCTCGCTCCAGAAACAGATTATGGGTAAAATAAAGGGCAAAACGGAGGGAAATAGGATAAGATTGGTTTCCCTCAGAGATGCCGTTTTGAGCCGTACTGAGGCACAGATTCGGTTTCACAAGGAGCCATTGTGAGGAGCCAGGGCGTCACTAGGGCCAGATCCTCCCGTCACAAACATCCGGCCTGATAAAACAAACACAGTGAAGAAGAGGAGGGAGGAGGAAGAGCAGGGGGGGACATAAATCATCAACACATTGGAGGCCTAAAACATTGCATGTGCCATTGCATGTCCTTGATCATTTTATTGGGATCGGTCTGCATTTCCCGATGCGTTGTGGTGTGGTGGTTGCTGTGATCTTATCACACTGGCGTGGAGATGCCCTTGCTATAGCTCAAAGTCACTCAGAGTTCAAGCTCTTCTACTGACTACTTGTGGCTGCCAAGATGTTGTGATGGATGACAGGCTCGCCTCGCGGCTGGCTCCGTGCCAGATGATGAGCTTGTTTAGACTGTTTGGGTCCTATTTCACTCAGGGTCCCGCCCTCACACACTGTGCCCTTCCTCCATAGTAGTTTCTACCGAGAGGGAAAACATATGGCTACAAAAATTGTAGGAATGACCGTTTGCACATTCCATCTAATTTCATTGTTCTTAATGAACAGGGCCTAGGTCTGTTTAACCCCAAACTTGTGTCACGGTGTGCTTGGGCTGTGGCTCTCAGGCCTCTAACTGCCTCGGCTATTCAGCATCAACAGAAAGAGTGGAGGCTAAGAGGCTTTGTTCATTTTTGACAGGCTTACTACGCCCGAGATGCCCTCGCCAAAAATCTCTATAGCCGACTCTTCAGCTGGCTGGTTAACCGGATCAACGAAAGCATCAAGGTACTACATGTCCTGTCTTCACTCTCAGTTCAGTCCCCATTAAAATGGCTGCAGGCCTCTCTGCTGTGCACATGAAGTATGTTTACCCACTTTCAATTTCTCCTCTCTTCCAGGCACAAACTAAAACACGCAAGAAAGTAATGGGTGTCCTGGATATCTATGGCTTTGAAATATTTGAGGTAAGGTTCCTTTGCCCTGCCATGAATTGCCCTCAGTTCAGTTTTTTCTCTGCTCTGAAACACTCCCCTGTGTGTGCAGGTGTGTTATTTAATTATATTATACGGGAAAGCAGGCTTTTCCCTTACAAATGAATCCCTAATCCTCCTCCAGTGTTAATGAAATATGAGTGGAAATATAATGGCTTCCTTGTAGCTGGCAAGTTCCCAAGTAGAGTCAAGGGTTGAATCTTTGATTTGTAGTTCCTGACATAGGAGGAGAACATGTTTGGATCAGATGTTGAGTGTAATCTTGGAATCGTAGAGTAGTCCGGACTTGTTTCTGTCCAGAAACCAAGAGGAACTGTTTGAAGGCTTGTGAGTCAGAGTGGGTTTGTAGGTGGGTGATTTGTTTTTGTAAAACACAGAAAACTGCCAGAGGCTTGTTCTGCTGATTTGCTTTCTGACTTTTCTCATGCCATAAATTAGTGGGAAAAACATGAAGACGAGCCATTTCAACAGAAATGTAGATTTACACTTCAGTCAGTTGGGACTTGTCTGCTTTGGACATTTTCTGTGCTCTCTATTAGTTATATAGCAGGCAGTCAACTGCCCGTTGTAAAATATGGCTGCAGAAAAGCCATCCGTGCTTGATCTGCTGAAGAGTAAAGCCTGTGGCGCTCCACATTTCCAATGGAACCCAGACAGTACTCAGGGATACTAGGTCCATTAGGACCGGCTCCACTGTGTCTCCTAACAGTAGCCTCGGTGTCTGAGTGCTCTAGCAGTCCAGGAATTGGACTGATGTTCTGTAGCCCACTTATAGTCAGCAGAGCGGTGCATAATAATTATGTGCGTATGGGTCAGTTATTAAAACGGTGTCCGAAGCCAGTATGTTACCACTCAAACACCCAGTTGTCACTTTTTCAAGTCAAAGTTTGGTGCATGTTTGCAATATGTGCATATAACACTATAATCAACAGCAAGTAATTGGAGCCTACATGGAGTTTAACATGCTTTTTTGCCATGCATTTTGGTTTCATGGTCTCAGATCTGGCGTGAGTGAAAGGTAAGTGTGGAACAGCGAGTAGAGCAGAAGCAGTAGCCTTTTACCAGTGCAGTGTTGAAGTGCTCTACTTTAGACATGCTTGTGTGCTCCTGTCTCATGTTCTTCCTCTCTCCTGAATGTTGTTGTTTTGTCATTGTTGTGTCTGTATCAACAGGACGGAGTAAGTACACCTGCCCGGATTGTGATGTGGCAGTGTGCATGTTGCGATTCTAGACTTTAATCTTAGTCCTAATTCAGCTCTCTCTTTTTTTTTAATTATAATCTCAACAATTCCGTAAGCCACCAACTGTGCAGCACGACCTGCCTACCACAACGCTACCCCACTGCTGACAGCCTACTCTAAGGGCAGCGTTGCCGTGTCTGGCTTTGGATAGCGTTGTGGTTTCAAAGGCAGGCCCCCTAGCCTTGCTGAAATGTTAGCCTGAAAAGCGTGAAGCTTTCTGGCCATTGAGGAACAGTGAACAGCCAGTGAGACTCACTGACTGGACACAAGGTTGGACCTGCCTTAAGGTTGATCTGTATCCCTCTTTCCCTCACTGGCCGCCAGACGCCACAGCTGCTAATGCCAGGCTGGCTTCTTAGGTTATAGTTCCAGTGGAGCGCTGCCCAAACCAAGCAGGCTACTATATTTCAGCAATTGCGTGTGCTGCCTATTGGAAGTTATTCTTTAAAAAACTGACGTTTGCAGTGGCTTACTTCTAAAGGACACAAAGACGCTGGGTTTCCTCTATAAAGAAGGGAAGGAGGCAACATTTTAAGACTACAGTATTAAAAATAAAATGTCTGCTTTGGATGATTCATCCTTCTCCTTCTGACTAGGGAGGCACAGCATGTGTCTTTGATTCTGCTCCATCAGTAGACCTGCAATCCTAACCTCTGTATCATAAGCCAATGAGTGTTGCCTAACCAACTCCGCAAACATTCTGACCGTAGTGCGTGAACATACGATGACTGTACTGAACGTCAGTTAGTAAAAGGTTAATAGACCTGTTTTAGTGGCATATCTTTTCAGTGACTACACAATAAAGGAAGTTGGACTGAATCGAGAGACGGGTAGATAAGGTTTTATAGCCAAACTGGCTGTCATCTAGTAGAATATGTTCTGTGTTTGCATAGTGATGCCAGAAAGGTTTTTATCCCAATATGTGTTTTGTAATCAGTCAGTCACTCTAGCCCAGTTCTGCGATCATAGCCACATGCAAGAAAAATGTAATTCTTTCCACAATTGAGAGCAAAAAGTGTCAAAACTGTTTACACCTCTCTGTTTATGTGAGTGAGACATAACCATGCATAATTCACAGACGTGAATAAAAGGCTGTTGTTGAACCAGCACAAAGGGAGTCTGAGTGTGGATAGGCTGAAACAGTGACTAGCCAAAAAGGGAAGAGAGAGAGGGAAGATTACCGGGGATGACTCATGTCTCCTCGCGGGGGGGGCCATGAAGGCCGAGACAGGAGGCAAAGGACGAGTTGTTTCAAGAGTGACCCAACGGACGTGCCCAGCTAATGGTTTGCAGTGCCATGGAGTGTCTTGCAGTGCAGTGGTCTGATGCATGTCACAGCAGGATGTTGAGTCTCAACCACGTTTGTCGTCATCTATTTCTATCCTGCAGGACAACAGTTTTGAGCAGTTCATCATCAACTATTGCAACGAGAAGCTGCAGCAGATCTTCATCGAGCTGACGCTCCGTGAGGAGCAGGAGGAGTATGTGCGTGAGGTGAGAGAACTGCTGCTCCCCCTGCAGGAGGATAAGGCACATTGCATCTGTTGCCTATTAAAATTTGGCTGATATTTTGTGATTAGACCCCTCCCTCTCCACATCATCATCATCATCATCAAACCAGATGGCCCTCTCTTAAATGGCGGACATACATGGCCATTTCAATATGATAAAGGCGTGTTGTGTTATGTTGTGTTGTGTTGTGTTGCATTTGTCCTCTCTCTGCTGATTTTCCTCCTCCACACACCCTGTCCCCGCCCACATCTCACCCACCCACCCCATCCATCTGTTCCTGTTCCTGACTTTCTTCTACCATTCTTTCACTCTCACTCCTTCGCTCTCTCTCTCTCTCTCTCTCCCTCTCTCTCCCTCTCCCCTCGCTGTGTGGGTTTGGGGACGGAAGTGATCCCTCACTCCAGCAAGGGTAAACACTGGCGTCCCCGAGGGGCTCAGGAGCCCTGTTTGCTTTCAGAGCGCGGAGTATGTGCCCTCTCGCCCCCTTGACCCCCACACCAGTGATATTCCACTCCCTGGCCCCCGTCCAGCAGAGTGCATGGGAAAATACCACGGCTCTAGAGACTAGGGCTGCAGCCGGAGGGGACGCTGGGGGGGGGGTTTGGGGGAAGTGGACGCTCTGGAAACTAGGGCTATAGCAGGAGGGGAGGTTTGGGGGTTGGGAGAAGTGGACTCGTCCACAGTGCAGATCCCACATCAGCAAGCCCACTCCACTCCACTCCACTCCACTCCACTCCACTCCATCCCCCCTGTCCCGTCACCATCATCAGCCAGCAGCACTTTCCCAGTCAGAGACTCCACCTCTGATTGGAGGCCCATTTGCTGCTCACGCCCCCATCCTTCAATCCAGCGCGGCTCTCAACAGATTATGTCTTAAGCGCTGGCGTGGGATCAAGTAACCTGACCGTGTCATTGCTCCCGATATGCAGGACTACACTGGACTACCCACTTAAAAAGCATCACCATCTCAGTATACCCACTTAAAATAGGCAAGGATATGTATTAACATTTGGGGTTGATCACAGTATACCCACTACAGCTAACTACTACATCCACTACAGTTAACTAGACTACACCACTGGACAGCGTGACGCACCCTTCAGTCTTTGAGGTGTTGATGAATGAATGAACTAGTTGTACAACAAAATCTGATCTGACTAAATCAGGACAAATAAGAAAGATAAACAAATCTAAAACGACAGAGAAGAGCAAGATGACTATAAATTATTTCAGATTGTTTGAAACTTTGTACTATGGTCTCACAGATGGGCAAAGTTTGTTCTCCCACCTCGTAATTATAAATTGTCCTTACTACTGTCTCGAATGCAGCGTCTTATTTGTTTTTCTCCAAGGAAGGAACCAAGCAAAGAATTAGCAATTGTTGCTATCCATCCAAAGTGAATCTTCTTTTGCAACTGACATAATTTGGTTGTACTGGTCTCAGAACATTACCCCCTCAGAATGATGGCTGAAGAGACAGAGAGAAGTGCTGGAGACATCTGACCCCGTGTGCTGTGTGTTACAGGGCATCGAGTGGACCAACATTGAATACTTCAACAATGCCATCATTTGTGACCTCATCGAGAATGTGAGTGTAATCAGCATTTTCTGGGAAGTTGAAAAATAGATTTAAAGGCTTGCTGTAAATATGCATTTTATTGCAAAGTGTATTATGACTGCGGCGGGGATTTTGATTGTCTTTTATTTGTCTGTTATTTAGCCTTGTTTTCAAGTGAATTTGATGCACTTCCAGTTCCAGTTTGAGCTTGATGTGTGGCGCTGATTCATCTGTTTTCATGTCCATCTTCCCCTTCTGCCATTCTCCTCGTCTCCTCCGCTCCTTCAGAACCAGAACGGGATCCTGGCCATGTTGGACGAGGAGTGTCTGCGCCCCGGCACGGTGACCGACGACACCTTCCTGGACAAACTCAACACCATCTGTGCTGAGCACCAGCACTTTGAGAGCCGCCAAAGCAAGAACTCCAAGTTCCTGACGGACCACAGCCTGCCACACAACTGCTTCCGCATCCAGCACTACGCTGGCAAGGTGAACAGCTCTTAGCAGCTTATTTAACATGAGCGCTCAGGGATTCAGTGGTTCATTCATTATATTCTCCATTCATATTTGTAAAGCAAGAATTAATTTATTGACCTGGTACGTCATTCCTTCTCAGTTCAGAGGATGGGTTACTAATCTAATGAATCAGTTTTCCACTATTGTTGATGAGTTGAAAATGCTTCAGAAATGGTTAACGAGAACCTTTGTATGCAGGTGCTATACCGTGTGGAGGGCTTTGTGGACAAGAATAATGACCTGCTCTACAGAGACCTCTCCCAGGCTATGTACAAGGCCAACCACAGCCTGATGAAGCTCCTCTTCCCCGAGGGCAACCCAGCCAAGGTCAACCTGAAGAGACCACCCACCGCAGGCTTCCAGTTCAGAGCCTCAGTGGGAACCCTCATGAGGAACCTCCAGACCAAGAACCCCAACTACATTAGGTGAGTGTGCAGCCTGGATTTGTTTACCCTCCTGAAGAGACTAGCAAAGGATGATCAGAGTCCTTTGTAGGTTTGATGCCTCACACGGTAACTTTACTCATCTCATGTGTGATTTTATGCACTCTTTTCAGATGCATCAAGCCCAATGACAAGAAGGCGGCCCACATCTTCACGGACTCGCTGGTGTGCCACCAGGCGCGGTACCTGGGGCTGATGGAGAACGTGCGTGTGCGGAGAGCCGGCTATGCTTTCCGCCAAGCCTACGAACCGTGTCTGGAGCGCTACAAGATGCTGTGCAAGCAGACATGGCCTCACTGGAAGGGTCCCGCCAGGTGAGGCCACAAGGAATGCCACTCATTATCCACACGTTCCCAGAGCTGGAAGAAACCCTCGTTTCTGTTTTGTCTGGAGTTCTTCCTTGCGGTGTCTCAACTATTGATGTAACAGGATGTGTGTGGCATTCAAAAGCAGCATTGTTGTTATTACGCAAACACAAGACTTGCTTTACTGTCTGCCACTCAAACTGAGAGAACAGACTGCTTTGTCTTTTTAACGCACAAGTAGCAACTTGCCTTTAAGACTTCACTAGGCATGCAAGGTTACCTCCGTTACTATCAGACGACTGCTTGCACTGATATCCAGCAGCCCCATCTATCAGGGCAGAGTATGGCCCTCTCAGTCATGCCCAGCTCAGTTATGGGTTTAATCAGATTAGAGCTACTGTGGCATTGCATTTGTTATCCGATAGCCAGCGCCGCTTATCGACCTGCCGTCATCTTCATTTCACAGAAATCTTCCTATGAGGCATTTACAGCTTTACAAGGTGTGTCTGTGACTCAGGCTACTGGTAGTGATTTGTCGACAATAGCTTTTTTTATCTGGTACATCACGTATTGCTCTTGTATGAGATGTCCTTTTTCTAATCTCTTTGCATCTCCTTTATCTGTCCTGTCCCACATCTTGTTGGTGCTTTTGTCTGCATGTGTTTGCGTGTCTCGTGGCTGACTGTTCTCTCTGACTGCAGGGAGGGAGTGGAGGTGTTGCTCACAGACTTGCAAGTGGCCCCGGAGGAGTACTCTTACGGTCGCTCGAAAATCTTCATCAGGAACCCCAGAACTGTGAGTGATGGCCTATTCACAATGACAAGAGTCTCGTTCATGTGTGCTTTGCCCATGTGCACTCCAGTGGCTCCATTTCCCTTAGCAGAACTAATGTCTGAAGAACACTGAGCCACGATAATAGTATGCAAACCCACATTTGACCAAAATAGTTTTGTATGGTTAGAAATATTTGCATTGGTTAATGTACACATGAAGCGAAAAGGAGTCTTTTTTTTTTTTTCCAGAAGAGCTTTTTCAAACAGGAAGTTGTGCTCCTCTGAGGGACTCTGATAATTAGCAGCAATCGCCAAAAAAACAAGCTGAGCGGCACGACACATGGTTTTACTTATCCGCTTCGCCGTCGGTACGCTTGCATGGGAAATTGGGCCCGGCACTGAGAAATTCCAGAGCCGTTTAGTGGGCCTCCTCTCTGTCCCGGAGCCCAAACAACAGCTCTGGCCTGTAAAAAGCCCACAGTGTTTCATCCTGTGCGTGCGCATTCCTCCCGCTTACTCCAGGTCCCCCAGCTGTGCAGCCTGAGCTGTATCAGCGTGGGATCTTGCTCTGTCCGCTCCAGTGAAGTCATTGCCCCAGTCTCCAATCCCTGAAAGCCCACTGTCTGAGGGAGATGGATTTTTCTTTTTTTTTTTTTTTTTTGAGATGGTGGGCTGATAGGGGCAGACATAGCATGGGCCGTCCTCACGGATGTCAGTCAGATAGCCAAACTCTGTTCTCAACAAACCAGGCCAGTTGTGATATGGGGGATATGTGGGCCGTTGCTGTAACTTGTATCCCTTGGAAGTTGGCCACTGTTCTCAGACATCGTGTCTCACCTCTCTCCCCCTCATCTGTGGATGAAACAGTTGTTGAGGGAGTGCCCCCCGTGCCACCCTTGCTCAACATCACGTGCTGCCACTCTATTGTGTGCTGAGCATGCCTCTGCCCTGTCTGTCCCGCAGCTCTTCTTCCTGGAGGAGAAGAGGAGGCAGTGCCTGGAGGACCTGGCCACGCTCATCCAAAAGATCTACCGGGGCTGGAAGTGTCGCACCCACTTCTTGCTGCTGAAGAAGAGCCAGGTGGTGGTGGCCGCCTGGTACCGGCGCTATGCAGTAAGAGTGGCCTCAACGATGGCGCAGTACACCGTTCATTGCTTATTGGCTTACGCCGCGGTCAATCAGAGTGGCTCACCTCTGTTTTTTTGGTCTTGTAGCAACAAAAGAAGTACCAGAAGATTAAGAGTGCCACTGTGGTGATGCAGTCCTTCATCAGAGGATGGAAGGTAAGGGTGATGTAGTGCATTATTACATAAAGTAGTATTTTTCTCGGGCAAGATTTGTACGAGGATCTTTGACTAACTTGATAACTCCTCGCCCATCACAGGCACGAAAGATCCTGCGGGAGCTGAAATACCAGAAGCGATGCAAAGAGGCTGTGACGACCATTGCAGCCTACTGGCATGGGACTCAGGTAATGGTCTTTAGCTGTTGGTAGACTTGAGCCATGGTGAGAATGAAAGTCTGGTGAACACACTGAAACTGGTTCAACCCAGAGGGGAGCTTCAGTGGGAGGTGTGAGCATCCCACTGACCATGATGTGTTTCCCGTTGACCAGGGTCTCACGGGATGACCACTCCAGGTAGTGTTGTGTTTGGGTAGTTACTCACGGAGCCCACGAGTGAACAGGGTTTTTGCCTGGCTTTTTCTCTACTTTCTGTTGCCACCTACTCGACTCACTGCAGCTTTTTCTTCACCAGCTGTCATTCAGCTTCTCACCTCTCTTATTTGCATTTGGATTCTCTTCCCTCACCTTCACTATGCCTTGGCTAACTCCCTCAGGCCCGGAGAGAACTGCGGCGTCTCAAGGAGGAGGCCAGGAATAAGCACGCTGTCACTGTCATATGGGCAGCCTGGTTGGGAACTAAGGTATTTGACCAGCCTGCCACCGTGGTGCCGCCCTTCCAGCCATCCCCCTGCCCCCTCCCACAGCATCGTCAGACCAGTGAATGACCCCTTCCCCCTGTTGTCCAGTGATCCACTAACCCATCCCACCCCACCCTGTAGCCGAGTCTGTAACCATGTCTGTTTCACTGTTTCATAGGTGACATTTTGGCATCTGGGCGACTACCATACTAACCACCCCCTTTGTCTTTGCAAGCTCAATCTAATTTTAAACCCCTTTGTGTTTGCTTTTGTCAAATTGTAATTCATAACATTGTTTTTTTTTTTTTTCTGTAGGAGACATATTTCCATGAATAAGTTCACTGTTTTTCATTGTTATCCACTGTAATTTGTTGTTAACTTCTTAATTTCTATATTTTTCTTTAATGAATATGTCTAGCATCCCATGCCACTAATGTCATGATGTGCATGCTTTTTTTTATTTGTTACACTTGAAGGAGCAAACCGGCGCTAAGATCTGAATCCGAAATGTGCCATAGCCCAGTCCTGTCTGTGTGCAGAGCATCTGGTCCATGGGCTGCTCTTAGTCTAACTGAGCAGAATTCATAACATATGGACAAGGCAAAGATTTTCATTACTGTATACAAAGCTCATTTTCAGATGGTCAGCTGGAATAGTTGTTGATGTAAACTTGGTCCACATGGAACGACAATACTGATGCCTCTTACAGTGAAATAAAGAGAGGTTATTAAGTCAATAAAAACAACCACTCAGTTTCACCAAGACCACGGCAAGCCCCTTGGCTTTAGCGGATATTGCAGTCTGGCCAAATCCCCTGCTGTCATAGGCTTTATCCTAATCTTTATCATGTTTTTGAAGATGCCCTTTGGTCCCCCTCCTCAGCAACATTTTATCTCCTGACTCCATGGCTGCTCTGACTGTAGATAAGCATGAAAGGCCATTTACAACCAGCTATCTGACAACAGAGGGGCTTGTGTTGGATGTGGCATGCAAAAGCAGTCAAGCAAAGCCTCTTATCATTCCGGGGTCATTTCGATTGGAAAATTTGGCTTTAGGGGTCAAATCAGACGACACTGGCTTTGGCTCCACTCGTGGATAGAGGAGGGGTTTGCATGGGTTGTTGGGCCATTATTGAAATCACCAAGCCAACAAATGGATATAAGCACCACAGATCTAGCTA
Organism: Alosa alosa; assembly: GCF_017589495.1. Lineage (NCBI taxonomy): Eukaryota > Metazoa > Chordata > Actinopteri > Clupeiformes > Clupeidae > Alosa > Alosa alosa. Next base: position 22,953,191 of record NC_063191.1, read on the forward strand.
CTGCCAAACATTTTTAAACATGAAAAAGATCTTTTCAAACATCACGTCACAATGCACAAAGTTGGGAACGCTGGGAATTGGCACATTTCACAGACCTCTGGCACTCTAAGACTGCTGATTTGCTCCTGATGCTCTTTTCATTGGCCTGACCACTGCTAATGATTTTCTGAATGATTTTTTTCTTTCACTCTTGAATGGATGATTCTTCTAACTGCTCCTTGTTTCTAATGCTTCTTTACCTCCCACTATTCCCAACCACCACCTTTGACACAATGCAATGAAACAGGCTCGGCGGGAACTGTGGCGTTTAAAGCACGCGAAACGGAGTAAGCAGGCCGTGTCCATCATTTGGGCTGGCTGGCAAGGGACAAAGGTACTCGGGATGCTCAATACTCTCTTCCCATCACACCCGCCTCCTACCATGGATGTATAAACCGAAGCATACCCTTCCCCTACTCCCATTGCCATCCTGTCTATGATGCATGTGTAGAGCAGAGTCCCTTTGCATGAGGGCCAGAGCCATACTTAACATAAGCTACTGTTCAGCTAAGGGTCAGTTAGTCCCCCTGCCTTAGAGGAAGATGAATGAAGTGATGTTGACCCCCCAGCTTTAGACTTGGATGTGGAGCAGAGAAGCAAAGGTGAGGGTGGGGGTGTTGTGCAAGGATCCACTCCCATAAGCCTCTTTGCTCCCATGGCAGAGAGATTAAAGCTCATCCAGACGGGCGCCAGGGGGAGGCTGGCTCACTCCGTGCCACACAGTTGGCACTACCTGCCACCGTGCCGCATGGCCCACTTTCCAAGTCGCACATCGGGGCCTTCATCATAGAGCTTCATGTCTACATAACTTCATGCCATGTTGAGATTTCTGGTCAGGGACAATTTTTCATCCCCTCAACCCAAGCTGCCCCCATCCACCCCCCCACCCCTCCCCCTGTAAAAAAGGTGGTCTATTTCCTGGACCATCAATAATTCTACCTGCATGATTCTCACTCATTTGGGGTTTTCTCCTTTCTTGCAGTGCTGTGTGTATCTTATTTAATGCAGTGCAGTGTGTGCTATTACACACATATATAATGGAGAGATATATATTATTTTTGCTTGTTTGCATGCACAGTTAATCTTTAGAGTTTGATGTGGATTGCAGTGTCTGTGTGTAATGACTGGATTTTCAGCTACCAGAGAAGCCCCCTGCCTGAGTTAAACTGTGACCCCTCATTTCCCTTTTCCTCCATGTTTTGACACTGTGAGCTAGTGGTAAATGAATAACAGAAGAATGACAACACTTCATGTAATATCAGATAATCTCAGTACAACTCAAAAGGATATTTAAGTCCTATATTCCAGCACTGAATCAGTGGATTTCTGCACGTGGAACTGCACTCTCACACTATGCCATCTCTGCGAGTGGACCAGTGCAATCAGTCAGGGGTGCTGCTGACCAGTGTGCCATGTCCAACCGCCCTCCTGCAGGGCAGGTCTGCGTGACGCCGCCGCCTCCTCCCCCCTGTGGATTTCATCTCACTCACCTGCTCCCTTGCTCTCTCTCTCTCTCTCTCTCTCTCTCTCTCTCTCTCTTTTTTTCCTCCTTTTTCTTTTCCTCTCCTCCTCCCCTCCTTGCATTTCCTCACAGGCGCGCAGAGAGCTGAAGAGACTGAAGGAGGAGGCCAGGCGTAAGCACGCCGTCGCCGTCATTTGGGCCTACTGGTTGGGACTTAAGGTACCTGCCAACCACCGCTCCCAGCCTCCCCCACCCACACACCCCCCCCCAACACTGCCCCAGTGGTGTGGGAGGGGAGAGGAGGGCCAGGAGAGAGTGCCGGCATGCAGTCAGTCAGTCAGCCTCACTGTGTCGCAGCTGGGGACTAAAGCAGCGTGCCCATTGGGAGGGACAAGACTGGGCGTCAGCGTCCAACAAAGGCCACCATCATCTCTCTCACTGGGCCTGGCAGTGGCGCGCAGTAGTATTTATAACCCTCAGACCTCGTTTTTTAAAGTGATGGGCCATGGCACTGGCCTATCCGTTATGCTCTATAAAGCAGTGTCAAATCTCCACATATAATCCAGGGCTTTAGATAAGCAGACTCTGGATAATTGAGCGGCAGATGCTTTTCCCCCGGCCGCTCCCAGAGACTGCCATTTTTCAATGGAAAGGTCAAAAGCAAAGACCCGGACTGACACGACGAAGGCTGGCTGAATGTCTGTCTGTCTGTCTGTCTGCCTCTCCTTTATTTCTGTGTGCCTGTCTGCTGTCTTCATCCTGCTTGTTTGTTGTTTCTAGTGCATGTTGTATAAGTCTTTAGCACTCTAGGTTTTGTAGTAAGATGTTCTTTTGTATGTTCTCGTGGGTTTCTTAGTGATACACATGTGAGGGCCTTTTTGCTTATTCAGTTACTTGTCTGATGTTAGACGTTTATACTTAAATTGGAGTTTGAAAATGGTTTAAGACTTGTATGACCATGTTAATGACCACTGAAATGTCAAAGTATCATACACTTTCTCTGTAATACTCACAGTAGTGTCTAAATGTCTTTTTTATCCATGTTTTTCACCTTTTTCCAGGTTAGGCATCTCTGTCACTAACTTGTCTGCTTTTGTAGTGTCTTGTCATCATCCGGGGGTTCCATGCACTCTATACAAAGAACAACAAAGAGCTTGGCCTGTCTACAATCTTTGCTAACACCCTCTCCTCCACTTTCAGGTTCGTCGGGAGTACAGGAAGTTCTTCCGGGCCAACGCTGGCAGAAAGATCTATGAATTCACCGTCCAGAGGATTGTAAGTGGCTCATCAAGGTTGTGGTTTTGCATTAAAGGGAATTATACAAAAACAGAAATTAAGCAGTCAATATATATTACTGTATAATGCTGCCAAAGTAATGTTATCTTCCGGCATAGCATAAGGCATCCACCATTACAGACTTTGTCAGTTCTATACAAATGTTTCCAATCTTATTTCTTTCACAAAAGACAATAGCATTTAACTTTTTAACTTTATGAACAATTGGAAATGTAATTAGATTTATCATTGTTCTGCTAACTGCATCCCTGCAGCCTATAGTTAATGTCAGTAATGTGTCAGAGAGAGTGAAGTCATCATACTTTTTTTTATGTGTCTTTCAGATGCAGAAGTACTTCCTGGGGCTTAAGAACACCATGCCTTCCATGTCACCCATTGACAAAACATGGCCTGTCAGACCCTACCAGTTCCTGGAAGGAGCTCACACGGAGCTCAGGAGGATTTTCCACCTGTGGAGGGTCAGTCCCACTGTCATGTTTATACTTACAGTTGCTTGTGGTGCAAAATTGCCTTGCCGTTTTGAACTGAATATTTAGTCATTCTGTTTAACATTTCATGTTGTGTTTTATTCAGTGCAAAAAATACAGGGGCCAGTTCACAGCAGAGAAGAAAGCCATCTATGAGGAAAAACTTGAGGCCAGTGAGATCTTCAAAGACAAGAAGGCCCTTTACCCAAGCAGGTGAGAACATGTGTCCATTAATGCTAATATAATTGATAAGCTCAATTCCAAGGGGCAATGCTGTGTAATAATTATGTATCTTATCAGACCTGTGTGGACAGGGCTATTGTTTCAAAATTGTCTCTTTGATGTTTCCTCCTCTCAAGTGTGAGTCAGCCTTTCAAAGGTGACTACCTGGAGATCAACAAGAACCCCAAGTACCAGAAACTGAACAGTGTTGTTGAGGAGAAAATTCTTCTTGCTGATGTTGTCAACAAGATTAACAGGGCCAATGGCAAGGTAAGTTAAAATCAGTTAATGGTAACTAGCAGTTTTGTGAAAATCATGTAGTGTTTCTATACTTATTAACAAATAGTTAAATAGCACATGTTATGTTCACACCTCAGGGGGCACCCAGGATCTTTGTGCTGACAAAGAACAGTTTTGTCCTGGCCGACCAGAAGACCGGTCAGGTTAAGTCCAGTGTTCCACTGCCCGATGTCTGCAGTGTGTCAGTCAGCACACAGACCGATGGCTTCTTTGCACTCAAACTCAAAGAGGTGAGCAAACTGCCCTGCAGCAATGGAGGTGTAGAGGGCACTCCTAGTAGAAGCTGATCCGGTTGTATCAAGTCTGGGTGTGGACCAGGTCTGCTACAGAGTGAAATGCCTCTCTCAGATGCAGCAGTTAAATATGCATATCAAGACTTTTGGGGATTTGTTTGGTTTCTCACCAGGCTTGTTAGTAATATTCCCCTCATTCCACAGGGCACTGCCGCTGCAGCCAAGGGGGATTTTCTGCTGAGCAGCGATCATCTGATTGAGATCATCACCAAACTCCACCGCACGGGAGTCAACCATGATCAGTTCAACATCGACATCTCAGACGAGTGAGTGACACGCTCCTGAGTGCATGTCCATACCTTTCTCTGTGTGAGGGCACACCTGACACCTGTTCCTCTCTCTTCCAGGTTCCTGGTGCAGTTCAAGCAGGATAAGGTGTGTGTGAAGTTCATCCAGGCTGGCCCAAAAAACGGCAGCAGTGCAGCCTGCAAGCGCAAAAACAACCGTCTCTTAGAAGTTTGTGTACCATCGCCCTAGAAATGACTCTTCCCCAAGGGGGTTCCCATTGTTGGACAATTTACCATCCAACCCTACAAAGCCCCACCCACTAGTTGTGCAATTATAATATTTTTTTGTGCTTATGTTGTATCTCCAGTTCAGAGTGTGTGGCTCACTGTATTTTTTGCTGCAATACCAAGGATAAGAGGAAATTGTATGCCATTTGGAAGTACAGGTGGACATGAACCTAAAAAGAAAATAGGTTTTTGTTTTACCTGTGCTATTTTTTAATCGGGTAAGGGGGTTGGCCCAAAAAAAGTGCCCTTGCTTTGTCATAGCACATCACATTCTCTGTTAAACAGCAAAGATGGCCACAGAAGCAACAGCAGATTATACCAGACATGATGGGGCTGTGTCCAGTCACGCCAAGCTAAACTCATCCAGCTAAGCTACGACAGACTGTGCACGCTGGTGGCTGGGCATCAGTTTGGCAGGCAAGGCTGACAGACCAGGTCAATGAGCACTGATAGAAAGGTTGCAAATGGAACAATTGCACTTTGGGAAGATATAGACACAAAGCGTGGGAATCAGATGTTTTATTTTTAATTATTGTTGGTTGTTAGTTGGTTGGATGGTTGGTTTGGTGATGCCCTCATAGCATACTGATTAAAGTTCAGCAAAAGGAAGTAGTTCCGTATAGTTATATTTTCAAGAACCACAACTTTTTTTTGTAAAAAACATTGTGCCATTTTGCTCTTCCCTCAGCACAGGGGGGTTGTCATGTGTCTCACAACAGTGTGAAGTCAGCCTTGATACGTACAGAGAAGCCAAAGCCCCCCACAAGCACATTTCATTGCCAACAGTTTATTACAGGATTTGGCAGGCAAGGGTTTTTGACAGCACACTAAGTGTATGATCTAAAATTTAATGTAGATGTTTTTTTTTCTTCTCACAGAAAGTCCCATTGCACATTGTTTGTACAAAACCCCAATGCACACACAACTTGATTCTAATCTTTTTTTTTTTCTGTGGAATCTGCACATTCTACCCATATGTAAATCCGACAAGTAGGGAATCGGCAGAAATAAGAAAGGAAGCGGGAAGTCCACAGAGCCCTTACACTTCCCATGTTCTCAATGATGGTTTCCCCAGCTGCTGTGAAAAACAGTAGTTGCAGCAACCTTTTCTCTGCCAGGGTGCTTATTTTCATAAAGCCCCCTGTGGGAAAGGGAAATATTCTTATTGTCAGGACATAGTGCTTCGCTTGGAAGCTCTTGCTTACTGGTCAGCTCCAGAGAGAAGAAAAACATTGTGAGGGGGGACAACATTCAGCAGAGATTGTTCAACAAACTATTTCCCCATCACTGCTGTCTCCCAGATGTCTGCTAAGGGAGGCTGCACCTTAGAGCGAAAACTTTCCCTGTGTCATACAAGCCATCTGTAAATATGCAACCCATAGAGCTTGTGTGTGAATGAAGTGTATTGAGGGTTAATTATGGAATCCTAAACTTATCATATTGCTGTGCTGCAGAAACAGTAAATCTATATGTCCTTTTTGCCATTGGAATGTGGACTGTTTTTTATTTTTAGCCGGCCCATTGAGGCTAATAATAAATGCAGTGTTTTTCTTGGGGCAGAACCAAACAGATTTAGAGAACAGCCAGCTATCCACTTATTCAGAGATTAAAACTACATAGAATACCATCACTACATCTTTCCATTTACATGTCGCTCTGCGTTTTTACAAATCAACGATACCTACACAAACACATTCACACAGCATGTTCAAAAAACAAAATGAGTGCTTTATATTGAAGTACGTTTAATACAATGTTAGATGTTTTAGATGTCTTTTGTACTATTGATTTCAAAGTAAAACGGTGACATTGTGCTGAATTTCATATAATTCAGCTCTAATTACGTTCTTGTGCTTTTGCTGGTGTTTCACTATTTTAAGAATTTGTATGCTTATTTTTTCCCACTAAAAATCCAGTTCTGATCAGAAAGATTCATGAACAGTGGTATCTCTCTCTTTTCTCAAACACAACTGGGCAAGTTGAGCTAGTAGGAAGCCATTTCCTTTTTGATTCTGTACAGTTTCGATCTTATGCAGTATGCTACAGTTAATCCTCTCCCTCTCTCTTTCTCTCTCTCTCTCTCCATCTCTCTCTCTCGCTCTCTTCTGTGTTGGTAGTTTGAGGTAAAGGAGAGATTAAAAAGAAATGATGTATGCATTCTTGTTTTGTGCCTAATGTAACCTGTACTCAAGGACGAGGAGAACATGTTTCTATAGTACTAAGTGTAACAAATTTCCATTAATTTTTTTTAAATTAAAGCAATAAATAAATACAAAAGCTTTTGTCTACTGTGTTTTTATTCCATCTTAAAGTAGTGTAAGTACACAAAGTGTCCTTTGGTCTGGCAACTGTTTGATGTGCAGATTGTGAGGTATGTCTGTATGTGTAGCAAAAAATATCATACAGTAATGGATAGCATGAATGGATAGTATGGTTGTCTGATGTTCTGGCAACAGACAGTGCTTCTGCCCATTTCCTTGAAGTTTGAATTGGTCATTCTCGACACTTATTCAAAGATGGAGGAAGATGGTGAAGGAGCAGAGCCTGTGGCAGCCTCATCCAGATGTTTTCTATCACATCTGGAGAGTTGTCCAGGGTTAAATTCCGCGGATAGAGGAGGCTGTTGGCGGCAGGCCCCCGGGGAGCAGCCCTTGACAGATTGTGTGCGTCAAGTTAAAAATAGCACCCAATTACAGCCCAGCCTGTGCCTAGTTCCCACCATCCTGCAGGCTGGGAAAGCAGGGTGGGTCCTAAGCTCCCACTGAGCGACTGCCTACAGGGGAGTGGCGAGGGAGAGGCGGGATTGGCCCTGGCCATTTAAACATATGAGTGGACTAAAACCCCCTGAAGGAAATTGTGATTCTGACTGAAACAACAGGTTTCTTTTTATATTTACTCACTTTCTTAAAAAAAGAAGCGTGGTGGTCTCTTGACAAAGGCAAGGCTACACATTTGGCCTGTAATTTGCACATTTTGTCAACAAAGGCTGTTTCTATTCTGTCATTGAGGCTGATGATGGTTTTCTTGATAGAATAGCGAACCATAACCAAAGAATACTTAAGCCCTGGGACTTCCACTGTAAACTCCATGTGGCAACCACATCAGATAAATAATCCCAAGATTTTACTAATAAAATAATCCACCCTTCTGACAATCCTGTGTTTTGATTACAAGTTTCTATTTGATAGAAATATACATTTTTGTGTCCTGTCCTTGAATTTGTTCAGTTAAGCTATTTTGCAACCCTTTTTGAAGGAAGGTTATGAAAGCTGATGTATGGCTACCTGCACTCTTGAGCAAATGAAAGCCCTTGTTTGTAGAAGTAGCCTACCCCACATTTGATCTTGGTTCTAGTAGTTAAGTTTATTATTAAGACGTTACTAAAAGTAGCCTACCTGAGCATCAGAATTTTGCATAAGTGACTTGTGTACAAGCCAATAATTAACGGTTGGTTACTTTACTATTGGTCTTCAAAGATTAAGCATGATTAATTACATGAGCATGCTATAGCGCCATCTGTAGATGAAATATTGCATCTATGCATTTTGTCTCGCGTGTATTTGTCCCCACCCAGCGGCGATTGCATGAAGTATAGTAGTGTAGTTTGTGCATGTCGTGTTGGCTCTGGCTCTACCAACTTACACAACATCCAGAGAGACAGCACCACACGTGCATTTTCGTCCAGTTGGAAATGGCCACCCGTTGGGGCATCTGCAGCGCTGGGAAGATTAGTCATGACTTCACAGTGGCATTAAAGACCTTGCCTTCCAAGGAACATCAGGTAGTTTCATTTTTAACACTGTAACGTGGAAACAGCGCTACTCGCCATGTTTCGCAAAGAATAAAATGTCACGATTATGTATCAGGGTGCGATTTTTTTCATGCACCGCTGCAAGCGATTTGGTTGTCTGGAAGTCTTTGCCGACCAGACAAAACAGCTAAATGTTAGGCTTATTTAAAAAGGATCGTCATTCAGTGTAGAATTAGAACTGTCCTTCTCCCTCCCGACAACAGCTTGATAATAACTTTTTTATTATAATGAACCTCAAGGTGGTTGCTGTAGCTGCTCGAGACCTGATGCACGCTCAGGCATTTGCAACAAAGCATAGCATCCCACGAGCCTACGGAAGTTATGAAGAGCTAGCCAAAGATTCAGAAATTGGTGAGTGAATGAGAAAGAGTGAAGCAAGAAACATACAAAGCAAACCTTGGCAAGGACAAATGGATAGAGGTCTAGCAATTAGCTCTGTTTTAAGATGTATTCCAAGCATAATCTTACTTGTCACTTAGCTCACTAATGCATGGTGTTTTCAATGCAGATGTAGTCTATGTGGGCACTATCCACCCTCACCACTTGAGTGCGGGCAGGCTCTTCATGAACGCCCACAAGAACGTTCTGATTGAGAAGCCCCTGGCTATGAACGCAGGAGAGGCGTCAGAGTTGATTTCCACAGCCAAGAGGAACAAAGTCTTCATGATGGAAGTGAGTTACAAAAACTGGCATATGTACTTATTTTTATGAAATGTATATTACAATTTATGAATCATTCTTTTTGTATTGCTTTTACATGCTTCCAGATGTTTTGTAAGGTATAGCCTACTACACTTCTATATATATTTCCCTGGTAGAGTTTTTGTTTTCCTTGTGCCTTATAGGCTCTTTAGATTATTAAATTCTGTATATGCTTTTTAAGAAAGGTATTGGTATTTGGCCTGCAGGAAGGGTGGAGGTTTACATTCATTTGCAGTTGAAAATCATAGTACTTGACAAACTGCCGTCGTCGGGAACACTGGGCACAGTTGCCACACTGTTTGGCTGGCAGTTCTTGCTTTCCCTCGAGGTGAAACAGATACATTCCCATGTTCTCCTGTGGTTGACACAATACACCACCAAGGCCTTTGGATAGTATCTTATGAGAATCTAGTTTTTCTTTGTAGATAAGACTTTTGTCATTCACCTTTATGCACCAGACTGCAAACCAGTGAGACTTTGGTCTTTTCAGGTGTTTTGAGTACTTGCAGTCTCATCATGTATGTATGTATATACTCTTTTGATCCCATGAGGGAAATGTATTTATTTTTCCCAATCTGTGAATTAGTGAAACACACACAGCACACAGTGTAGTGAAGCACAAACTAATCCTGGCGCAGTGAGCTGCCTGCATCAACAGCAGCGTTGGGGAGCAGTGAGGGGTGCCTTGCTCAAGGGCACTTCAGCCGTGCCTACTGGTCGGGGTTCGAACCGGCAACCCTCCGGTTACAGGTCCGAAGTGCTAACCAGTAGGCCACGGCTACGCCCATGTATGTTTACACAAGTCATTGACGTCAGCCTTGTGGCAGCTTGTGCTGTATTACTTTCAGTTTGACTACTTGTCCAGCTCCTGTCACGGTATATTTTTGACATCATTTTTTGTTATATGCACGTTGGTGCCAAAACCCCATATGCCAATCTATTGCTTTTCTCTGCTACAGACCCTGTGCAAATACTGAAGGAAGGGGTCAAGTCTAAATGGACTGCTTAACAGAACAGATTGTCACATAGCTTTCCATTCGACAGGCCCTGTGGACGCGGTTCTTTCCTGTGTCGGTGGAGATCCGTCAGCGTCTGGCCCAGGGGGAGGTGGGGGAGGTGCAGCTGGTGCGGGCTGACCTGGGCGCCCCCCTCACACACATCCCTCGCCTGGCAGAGAGAGACCTGGGTGGAGGGGCCGTCCTGGATCTGGGAGTCTACTGCCTGCAGTTTGTCCTCATGGTGTTCAATGGGGAGAAGCCAGAGTCTGTGCATGCGAGTGGATTCAATCTGGATACAGGTACTGCATACCAAGCAGATGTGGACCATAGGGCGTGATGAAGGTATAAGTATATATACTTTTTTGATCCCGCCTAATCGCCTAATCGGTGAATTAGTGAAACACACTCAGCACACAGTGAACACAGTGAGGTGAAGCACACACTAATCCCGGCACAGTGAGCTGCCTGCTTCAATGGCGGCGCTCGGGGAGCAGTGAGGGGTTAGGTGCCTTGCTCAAGGGCACCTGAGCCACGGCCCACTGGTCGGGGCTCGAACCGGCAACCCTCCGGTTACAAGTCCAGAGTGCTAACCAGTGGGCCACAGCTGCCCCACGGCGAGCACCATTTGCAGGTGTACAATGGCAATAATTTATCCCAGGGCTCGAATTATCTTTTTGTCTTTAAGGGGGTCTTTCTCATAAAAAGTTGGCACATCCAGTAAATAGCCTAAAGGCGATACAATTAAATAGCCTAGGCGCGAGTGGCGCTTTTGCGCAGTATGTGCACGGTAGGCCTTGGCTATAACTTGACAAATTTGATAGAAATTGATTCCTTTTAATTAATTTCAACATATTATTGATTGCAATAGTCCATATTTCATTTCAATTTCACAATACTTAGTTTAGTCTGAGTGCCATTCTCAATTTAACAACGTAACTCATTTGAACCATACACAGGGAAAATGCACTAACTGGCAGAAATTAATAAAGCCATTGCAGCCAAACTATATTCTAGTATTATAGGCTAATGTACACATAATGATATCAACACCGGGGTGTTTAGTCGTCTCGTGTGTTGAACCATGGAAATAAATAGGCGAACAATTTTGGAATTTGCACTGCGTGATGAGATGTTGTCGGGTAGCCATTGAATATTCCATCAGAGATTGCTAACAGGTGTTTCAAAATATCTGGGAACTTTCCGGAGCTCTGAATGGCAGAGGATAGTTGCAGATCAATTCACACAATCATTGAAGTAGGCTGTATTATGGGCCATCATTTATTTTTGTCAATAAACATAGAAGAGGCGAAGCGCAAGTTCAACAACAAACAGGACTTCAGCCCAATGACCGCCTATGTAAATAGACAAAACACTCGCATCAAAGCAGGGTGACTTCTTCGGACTTGCGAGTGCTGTCAAATCGATATTAGGCTATGCGGTTTGCTCATATAGTGGTGTGATGATGAAGTGCAGTCATGCTGCGTTCAAGAGCGTAGGGTAGGTCTACGTCCAGTAGTAGCCTATATTTTAATTTAACGTAGCCTAGCCTACTGGTAAGAGATCGTTCAGGGATGGATAATGAGCGTTGTTTAAGATTAAATTACAATGCCAGACACCTTCAGATTTTTGACTTTGTTGTTTTTATGGGAGCCAGTTCTCACTCTAAGGGAGTTTGGCTCCCACGTAATTCGAGCACTGATTTATCCTGTTGAGGAATCAAACAGCTCCACATAATTGCTCATCACTGACTTTTCAGCAGTTCTTCTGCAGCTTTCTCTAATGCACTGTGAAATGAGATCATCAAAATTAAACTTGCCTTTCAAATATATGGAAATATTGTGGTAAGATAAAACTATATGCTCATCATCGTTTGTCTTCAATTTGAGAGTGCACTGCATAGACATCTTCTTTGTCTCTTCAATGACTAATTGACTTCTTTGTCTCTTCAATTACTCATTTTCTTTTAGGAGTTGATGGAACCATGGTGATAGTTCTGAAGTTTTCTGGAAACAGGATGGCTGTGTGTACTTGCTCCATTACAATGATGCTGACCAATGATGCCGTCATAGTTGGGTCCAAGGGTACCATCAAAGTATGATCTGGTCCTTGTCCTAGCTTTGATTGACTCTTTATTTACAGGACTGGCTATCCCTGATACCTGACATGCTTAGAAATACAATGCTGACATATGTAATGTGGACCAGAACATGTTTTGTCAAAGAATTAGATATTGTGTTCATTCCTGAAGTCTATGTGCATTTTATTCTCGTGTACTCCCTTTCAAATGAAAATGTACTTATGAAGACTCTCAACCTTCCCCAGGTGCCAGACCACATGTGGTGCCCAACCACGCTGGAGGTAAATGGGGAAGTGAGCAAGCATCCACTCCCAGAGCCCCCAATGCCTCTGAACTTCATCAACAGCACTGGTCTGCGCTATGAGGCCCAGGAAGTGCGCCAGTGCCTGCTTCAAGGTAAAGCTACAATATGAGGAATTTGATTTAGAAAGAAGCAATTATTCAGCAATGAAAAACTACCATTCATGTTACAATAAAGTGTAGACTAGAACATTAATCAAAGCACATTGTTGGTGTTTGTGGTTAGCTAATGGATTTGGTGTAAAGTGCAGTGTAAAACTGTTGTCCATTTTCCTGTCCCTCAGGCTTTAAAGAGTGCCCTGTGATGTCGTGGTCAGACTCCAGCCTTCTGGCAGAGGTGATAGATGAGGCCAGAAGAGAAGTGATATGACTGACTGACCAATGGAACTAAGGCCAGCAAGAACTTAACAACCTCACACTACCCAATGTTCAATAAAAATATGATTTTTTTTTTTTTTTACATTTTACCTCAGTGCTCTAGTTCATAGAGTCTTCTTGGTAAATATTATCATGTTTGATGATGATGGTTATTCATTGGTTATGCACTTGTTTAACTAAATATCATGTGCTAGTTTTACTTAATTATGCACTCATTTTATTAAATAATTTTACCAAATGATGCACTCTACTAAATTAAAAGTAATAGTTTAATAACATGATTTATACACCAAAACAGGACACTGCAGCATTTAACATGTGATATTGCCTATGAAAAACAATTACCTTGCTCAGATATTTATGCTGCATAGTATCTTGTGCAGTGTCCAGATTTGATCACCTGGAAAGTATGATTCTCACCTCTCACCTTTGGAGGTTGGGTGCATATTTATACAGTATATTTGTGCAGCTGTGATTATAATAAGCCCCTGCTTCACATCAGCTTTGCTAATGCCTTTAGTCTGTACTGGAGTGAACAGTTTGCCCTCGTACTAGTCAAATCTAGTTTCAGTCTTAACCATTACCTGGTGATGATGCTTGCCTCTCTTCACCTGTTCAACCTCTGAAAACCATGTATTATTCCCTTGCCTCTACTATTTCTCACTAAGAGGCCAAATTAGTGAACAGCCACATATTACAAATAGTATATTATGAAATGTTAACCATCTTTAAAAATTCACAAGTTCAAAATATAAGCTCCAAGTATTACATTTGACGGACCCCTCATAATACACAGCTTAGGCAATTCCAATTCTTGTTTCACATGGTTCATAGTTTTTTTGTGGTCTGCTTTATGAAGTATCATTACCAAATGTACTTCATACCAAATTGTCTGTTTATAAATGACATTGTTTTAGTGATATCATTTATAAACAATATCATTGTTATCAAAACAAATTATATAGACTATAAAAACTATTTTTTTACTTTTTACCAGGCAAATAAAAACAACCATAATCATAGACATCAAGCTGCCATAAAACCGCATTTTGTAGAACAGCACTAAGCTGAAGTGCCAGATAGCTGAGGGAAAAAAAAGAGACCAAAGAGCAAATGTTTTTCTCCCAAACAGATTTAGTGTAGCATGAAAATCCAGTCAAGAAGTCAATTCAGTGACTAATGATTTTACTCATAATTCGTGACTTGACTCATGTTGTGCTATGACATGAAGACACTCTTAATCATGACTAAGTACAGGAGACATGACTATTGCCATGAGTATGTCAGTCTGTATTGAGTTGCCATGAGTATGATGGTCTAGAATGCTTCTCTCAAGACACATTTTCTTTGTGGAAGCAGGCCAAATGGAGGTCCGGTGTCACACACATGATTGTGAACTGCTTACAGAAAGGTTGTTTTCCTCATACCCATGAGGATCCCAAACTAGATTTTTGCAAAATAACTTGTCTTTAATGTCTTTAAAAATGTCACTTTTCCACCCTACCTTAATATAGGTGTTTAATCCTGGCACTGCAGAAAAGCATTTCTGAATATATTCTATAACAACTTTGTTTTGTTTTTTTAACTTAAGACAATTATGTAACCCTCATGCTGTAGTCAAAACCTGAACCACCTACGCAATCTTGACAAGCGGGAACAGCTCATCGTTGGGTGTGAAGTAACATTTCATGTCACTATGTAAATGCACCACTAAACAAGCTGAAGAGAAGCTTGAATCCATTCTGCTCAAAAGATTTCAGTTATCTATGAGGTTTGATCTCTTAATGGGTAATGCAATACAATAGCTTTTACCACAACAACATAACAGGATACGTTCTTAAACAGGCATTTATTTGGAGATGTGACACTGAAGAACCCACACTCCATTCACGCCGTGAGAACTCGTTGGGTGCTATGTAGAAAGAGGTTGGGCTTAGCCTAAACAATAACAGATTCAAATACAAACAAACAGATTGCTTTATTGTTAACAGGAAATTTACACAAGTTACTTGAATAATCCTATTAAAAATGTGAGAGCATGACTTAAACAAAAACAAACATTTGGTTGTGACTCATGCCATTACATCATATACCCTTCATTGATTTGCCTAGAACTAGGCCTACACAAGTTAGGCAACATTATCTTTTTTTTCTAGAATGTTACCATTAACCATTTCATCCGCAATATTACCGAGTCACTATTCAGAATGTATTAATGAAAGATTTAAAAATGTAACAATTGTTTCATGATTAGTTCTGAGAGTTTCATTGGTCAAATTGTATGAGAGGGAGAGCATGGATAGGTATGTCAATACACAATCAGACATCACAAAAAATATTCAAGCATATTGAATGTTCAAACAATCAAATGTTGATAGGTGCAAAGCCTTGTGCATATCAATTGAAACAAAACATGATCAAGGACACAGTGCCCATATATTCCAAATGCAAAGGACAATGTGGTTGTAAGAGGAAAACTATGCCCATCGACTAGGCTATATCTTTTTACCCCTGGAAAGTAAAAATCACCCTCACAAGGCAGCTATAAAGTTTAGTCAGTTACTCACACGGGAGCGGACACCCAAATAAGAATAAGGGCGATGGATTAAAAGGCAAAATCCTGGAACAAATTATGAGCACCCTACAATAACATCAGGACCAATGGATAACAGCTCATGGACCTGACATGAACTACAAATAAAATAATATAAACACAAGCGATGATTAACGGGATCCGAGCAAAATGAATATGAGGTAGCATAGCTTTTTAGTTTATATGCTTTCATTGTTTGGGCCCAATTGTTCAAAAAACGTGATCGGATTTTGGTTATCGGATTTCAGTCACCGGATTTCAGCTATCGGATTGGATCAAATCTTGAAAATGGGTTGTTCAAAGGGAAACAAGGATCCTGAAATTGGATTAGATCACAATCTATTCTTGGTTTTGATCTGGATAAAACCTTCACTTTGTGTTCAAAACTTTTGAGTTGGATTGGAATAAATTTGATCCATAAAATTAGGATTACCCTGTGCTGTAACGTTATAGTGTGCTAACCTCCACAACCCAATAGTATTCTAACAATACCCTATTCTAGTGTGCTAACCTCCACAACCCAACAGTATTCTAACAGCAGTATTCTAGTGCGCTAATCTCCACAACTCAATAGTATTCTAACAATACTCTATTCTATAGGACTATGCATTTGTCATGGATAAGATGAAGGGTCTGATAATGGAAGGCAGTGTTTCCACAGAATGGAATTGTATTTGTGGTGGTAGGTGAAGGGGGGTGGGGATGGGTTCTGTGTTGGAGTCAATAAGATGAACAGCCTATAATTATGCAGTTATACTTGCCTTGCACGACAAGTCCTGACAAGTAGCTGTAACGTTATAGTGTGCTAACCTCCACAACCCAACAGTATTCTTAACAGTATTCTATTCTAGTATGCTAACCTCCACAACCCAACTGAAGGAACTGTAGGGGGCGATGTGGGTCGAGGTAGAGTGAGTGTGTGGCGAGCAGGCAGAGCCTCGGTCAGAAGGCTCAATGGTATGGAGTGATGACACTGAGATGGCAGGTTTCGGTGCAACACAAGAACTTTATTTGAGTTTCAATTCATCTGTTCTTTTGTTCTTTACTTGTATGTGTGCTGCATCAAAGAGGAAACAAACAAAAAATGGAGTAATCAGTGAAATGGGGTAAATCAGTACAGATCCCAACTCACAAACGAACCAATTGACATTTGAACAATAAACTGAAATCATATGGCTATATAAGGTACAACTAAACAATACTTGACATCCCAAGTCAACCAACATCACCTAATCATCTCTCACATGGGACTCCAACACACCAAACCAACAAACAAAGACCTTAACTTTACACATGATGGCAGAGCTACTCTACAAATTGATAAACATCACAAAAGTCATAGTGAGGGTCATTAAAGTGATGACTTACGTTAACTCAAAGACGACACAGAGCAGGACACACTGGAGTGCTGGGTTGAGATGAACAAAAAGAGTGAACTGAGGGGCGAGCAAACAATTTATCCTGGTCTGAGCCCCTGCTCTGAGCTACAGGGTTTCCCAGCAGGTAAACTGGGTGTGGTTGGGTGGCAGATCCAAACAATCCTGCAATTTCTCCACAGCACTTTCACCTCAAGCCCTCCTTACACTGACAGACTTTGGAAAGATTTGCAAAGATTTGGAAAATATTTTTGAAAGACTACAGTCTCAGACCCTTTCACATCTAAAGACAAGTAGTAGAGTTTTAAGTCACAGACTATGATTTTGCAATGACTAGGGATCTTGCAGGGTCACTATTTACAAGACTGCAACACGATTCCTTTAAATTATTACCCATCGTGCAATAGATAAACAGGAACTGAAAATTATAGCCTACTAAACTCAAAGTCGTATTTTCGTGTTTCTGCAGCATTGTTTCATGCGTGACATCCTTAACCGATACAGAGTTCTGTCAAGTGGAAGAGCCGACTAAATATGTATAAGAAATGACAAATATTATAAGAATAACAAATAATTATAGGCTACAGCTTTGTCGGAGTCAATAAGATAAACAGCCTATAATTATACAGTTATACTTGCCTTGCACTACAAGTCCATATTGACAAGTAGCTGTAATGTTATAGTTTGTTAACCTCCACAACCCAACAGCATTCTATTGTAGTATGCTAACATCCACAACCCAACAGTATTCTAACATTAATGCTTCAAGTGGGATTTGAACTCTCAACCTAAGGATCACCAGTACAAGGCATTATCCCACTGAGCCACTGTCAATCCCACATGTTGGCCAGTCACATTCACATGGTGAAAATGTGTATTGGTTAACACACAACAAGGAAAAACTCCAAGCATACATTTGACAATAAAATGAAGGGCTTTCCTAAAAGAGTACACCTGAAATCTTTTTGAAATTCTGGGGCAATTAGACATTTGTAGAGAAGAATACTAATGGATGAAATATAAATATGATAGACTTAATGATGAAGGAAAAATAGTAAACAAAGAAGTTCCCCTGAATGTCATATAGTGTCTCGGCATTCTGATTCTTGGCAACTGATGAGTGTGAATGTTGATTGGCTGATGTCATTCAGGTGCTGTTCAATGGTGTGAATCTTAAATGACCAATAGCATGTGCAGCTTGATCCTAAAGTTCTAACGGGGATTCGAACACTCAACCTAAGAAACACCTGTACAAGGCATTATCCCACTGAGCCACTAACAATCATACACATTGGGCAGTCACATTCACATGGTGAAAATGTGTGTGGGTAAACACACAAGAAAAACTCCAAGCATACATTTGACAATAAAATGAAGGGCTTTCCTGAAAGAGTACACCTGAAATCTTTTTGAAATTCTGGGGCAATTAGACATTTGTAGAGAAGAACACTAATGGATGAAATATAAATATGATAGACTTAATGATGAAGGAAAAATAGTGAACAAAGAAGTTCACCTAAATGTCAGAGTGTCTCGGCATTCTGATTCTTGGCAACTAATGACTGTGTATGTTGATTGCCTGATGTCATTCAGGTGCTGTTCAATGGTGTGAATCTTCAATAACCAATAGTATTCGAGCTAGAGCCTAAAGCACTACCGGGGATTCAAACTCTCAACCTAACAAACACCAGCACTAGGCATTATCCCACTGAGCCACTGACAATCCTACATATTTGACAGTCACATTCTCATGGTGAAAATGTGTGTTGGCAAACACACATCAAGAAAATTCCTAGCATACATTAGACAATATAATTAAGGGCTTTATAAAAAAGAGTACAGATCTGAAAATGTGCACTGTTAATGGTATCCACATAATGATGGTTGTATGGTTGTTCTCCAAGGGAAAAAAATACTCATATAGGAATATAGGTGATATAGGAGAAATGGGCTGAGTGGTTGAACTTTATTGGTCTATATCTCTGAAATGGAACAACATATCCAATTTTTTTTGATAACTTTTGTGAGGCTTTGTCTAAACATTGTCTGTGAGAATTTTGGTGAAGATTTGATAATTTTTGAAGCCTGTGAAACTTTTTATGATGTTTGGCTTTTCTCTGAAATTGTGGCAAAAGTAAACATTTTTAGAGCATAAGACCAGGGTGAAAAAAAATGCATCTAAATGTAGAGATTAATATGATGAAAGAATTTTGAGTCTAGGTCAATCTGGTAAGGAGAAATAAGACTTTTTGACAAGAGCGCCACCTTTGGGTGCAGTACCCCAAATTTTGGGTTATGGGTAGTGGGGGGTACTGGTAACAATACTTGAAAATGTGAAGTTTCTAGGACTTACGGTTTATAGGAATATAGGTGATCTAGGAAAAATGGCCTAAGTGGTCTAACTTTATTGGCCTATATCTCTGAAATGGAGCAAAATATCAAAATTCTGAGCGATAACTTTTGTGAGGCTTGGTCTAAACATTGTCTGTGAGAATTTTGGTGAAGATTTGATTATTTTTGAAGAGTGTGAAACTTTTTATAATGTTTGGCTTTTCCATGAAATTGTGTCAAAAGTAAACATTTTTAGACCATAAGACCAGGGCCAAAAAGATGCATCTAAATTTAGAGATTAATATTATGAAAGAATTTTGAGTCTAGGTCAATCTGGTAAGGAGAAATTAACCTTTTTATAATTAACCTTTTTTTCCAATAGCGCCACCTTTGGGTGCAGTACCCCAAATGTTGGGTTATGGGTAGAGGGGGGTACTGGTAACCATACCTGAAAATTTGAGTTTTGGAGTTACGGTTTAGGCTGCAGTATGACTTTTACAGAATTTTGGCCAAAAATGAACGGTACAGAAACAATAGGGGTCCTGCAGCTACGCTGCTCGGACCCCTAATAATAGGAAAACGTAGAAACACAATGGGTGCCTTCGCAGCTTCGCTGCTTGGCCCCCAATAAATGACTGCAACCAAGGTGGCACAAAGGGAAAGGTTGTGAATGAGGACTATGACTTGGCTTTTTGGGGCAGACGTGGCCTACTGTTTAGCGCTAGGACCTGTAACCAGAGGGTTGCCGGTTCGAACCCCGACCAGTAGGCACGGCTGAAGTGCCCTTGAGCAAGGCACCTAACCCCTCACTGCTCCCCGAGCGCCGCTGTTGATGCAGGCAGCTCACTGCGTCGGGATTAGTGTGTGCTTCACCTCACTGTGTGTATACTGTGTGCTGTGTGTGTTTCACTAATTCACGGATTGGGATAAATGCAGAGACCAAATTTCCCTCACAGGATCAAAAGAGTATATATACTTATACTTTTCCTTGACCTTTGCCCTGTATGTATTGCTATAGGTTACAGAAATAGGTCACGGCTGTGACTAGTGGCATGAATAATAATCATCATCATCATTATCATCCTCATCTTCATTATCCATGGCTTTTAGTGTGTTATTTCATATCATTCGCTTGTGTACTAATACGCGTAAGCGTATTGAGAAAAAAAAACAAGGCCTAGTTTTTTTCCTCTTTCTGTGATACTCGAACAGTCAGATATATGACGTATTGCTATAGTGTAGGTTACAGAAATGGGTCACGGCTGTAACTACTAGACCCTATGCAGTCTGGTTTCAAGAGTGGTCATTCTACTGAAACTGCTCTTCTGTCTGACTGCATTCAGTCCTCTACTCAGTTATAAGTATTACCTCTACTCAGTTATCAGTATTAATTCTACTAGACTTATCTGAAGCCTTTGATACTGTAAACTATGACATTCTTCTTCCTACACTGGCTGAACTGGGAATTTTTGGGAAAGCTCTTGACTGGTTTGAATCCTACCTTAAAGAGCGTTCTTTCAGTGTGTCTTGGCAGGGACAGGTATCAAAGTCTCATGACGTCACCACAGGTGTGCCTCAGGGATCAGTATTAGGGCCCCTACTTTTCTCTATTTACACCACTTCCTTGGGTGAGACCATTCGCTCCCATGGATTTGACTATCACTGCTATACGAACGATGCTCAATTGTACCTGTCTTTCCCACCTGAGGACTACCGTTTCCCATCGGATTTCTGCATGCCTTACAGAGCATTTGTAGCCTAGAAATCTAGACGCGCCCCTAGCGGCTCTGCCAGGGCTAGTCTAGCAACTCTCTGTTGGCTTGTGAGCTCCAGAAATCGAAACTTAATCAGGTCATTGAAATCGTGTATAGAGTCGTTTGGTGGGCTTAACATAATGATTGATGGCAGAGTTGCAACGGTTTGGCTTGAATTCCCTGCTACTTGAAAACAAATATCCTATTAAGGCCCTATTATGTGCAGAGGGAATTTGAAAGGCAACTGATTATCCTGCCCCTCGGACTGAGCACGGCGAACGGTGAGTGCCCAGACCCTACATTTTAATGTGGGTCTGGCTCGCCAGGCTAGAGTATTTGGTGTTTCCAGCTAAAACCGCTATTCCCCCAACAGTTTAGCATCCAGCTCGACTCATTTTCATTGACCCCAACTACATCGCCATGAAACTTGGACGTCAGAACTGATAACAATTTAACTTTTCTGAGCATGTAGCTGCAATTGCAAAATTATGTCGGTTTGTCCTTTACAACATTAGGAAGATCAGACCTTATCGGACACAAGATTCCACACAACTTCTCGTACAGGCCATTATCTCCAAACTAGACTATTGTAATTTACTGTTAGCTGGCCTGCCTGCATGGCCTGCTGGTGTAGTAAGATTAGGCCTACAACTGAGTCAGAATTCTGCAGCACGCCTGGTCTTCAATCAACCAAAGGACACATGGAACTCCTCTCCTAGTTATTTTCTATTGACTCCCTATAGTGGCCAAATTACATATAAATATCTCACCTTGTCCTATAGGACAGTGTTTCCCAAACTTTTTTTCTGGGGACCCACTTTTTAAAAATGACAGACCATCGCGACCCATTTCACTTCAGATCTAACATGCAACCTGCATGCAACCACCAATATTTAATTTATTAGACAACATAAATTGTGCTGGCAACCCAAATAAAATCTCCTGCAACCCACCTGTGGGTCGCGACCCAGTCTTTGGGAAACACTGCTATAGGACACTGGAGCTGCTCCCTGCTGTACCTCCCCAACCGCCCAAGTCTTCTGATGAGAGTCTGTTGTGTCACTAGCCATAAACGCTAGGTCAAATTCAAGACTTTTCCTCAGTGGTTTCTTGTTGGTGGAATGAGTTGCCCAGGGCTCTCCGTTCCTTTGATCGTTTTGTTTCTTTCAAGAGG
This sequence comes from Alosa alosa, assembly GCF_017589495.1. Taxonomy (NCBI): domain Eukaryota; kingdom Metazoa; phylum Chordata; class Actinopteri; order Clupeiformes; family Clupeidae; genus Alosa; species Alosa alosa. The sequence continues at coordinate 22,975,279 of NC_063191.1, forward strand.
GGTCTAAATAGATATCTGTTCAGCATGCACTTAGTTAATTGGCGTGTCTTATGAGTTATGGTTTGTAGTATTTGTTTATTTTCATTAGGTTATTGATTGCATTGACATTATTGTTTATTATTCTATTTTCCTTAATGTCTAGTCTTTCTTGTGTAAAACTGTCTGCTGTTAATTTAGCTATTGTATTGTTTATTTGGACAAAAGTGTCAAAAAATCCCATAACCATAACCATAGGCCTACTGCCACGAATAATGTTGTCGTCATCCCCACCACCACCTTCATCTTCCATGGCTTTTAGTATGTAATTTCATATAATTCACTTAAGTACTAATAATTAAGCGTATTGAGGAAAACTTAAAAAAGAAAAAAAAACAAGGCCTAGTTTCTGTGATACTAGAACAGTCCATAGAAAGTAAAGTCAGATAATGAGAACAGTGGATCTGACGTTTATAACGTGTTGACGTCAGTGGCAGTTGGGACTATAGCAACTACTTAATGGGGAGTCCATTGATTAAATTCAATGTATTTTTTAAGATATTTCATGTTACTTTTGTATGAAATCACAGCAACATAGTGAGTTATTGTTGTATATTTGTAATAAGTCGAAATGCAACTTAAAATCGCCTTTTCCCCATGTAGTATTTTATGTATTTTTTCAATCCACCTCTAAAAATGTAATGACCCGAACTTTAAGAGCCTGGTGGCGCTGCATACAACTGGTTGTGTCTGCTTTATATTTGGGCGATAGGACAAGGAAGTGATTCAGTTTGCTGCTTTAATCTTTCGTGGTTCACAACGGTTTTTGATCTGCAATTTCAATTCGGTAAGTATTGTGTGTGTTATTTGTCAATATTGTTGTCACTACCAGTCAATGACACGAGAGAGGCAAACAATTTGGTAGCATTATTATGAAAATTGGCATAGCTTGCAGCTAACTTTAACGTGTCGCAGTTGGACAACGTGCGGCTAGCTTAGTAGCTTTAGCCGCTACAATACATGATCACCTACGTCTAGCTAGTGGAGCAACGTTAGCCTCTGGTAGTATTGTAGTTAAATCACCGTAAGACCGACAGCAGTAGACGGACTAATGGTTTCTCCGTACCTCTTTATCTGCCTTTTTGTAAGGAGGTCGTGTATTTGAAACCTGGACTAGAAACATTATGGCCGACATCGCCACATGTAACGTAAAGTCTAACCACTGATAGACGCCTTAAAGCAGGCCCAAGTTTTCTTGTATCATGAAATTGGAAGTCACAGTTTGCGGCCATTTGTCTAATCTCGGGTCCTTTTGTTTCTTACATGCTGAACTGAAGGAATTGCATGCGGTTACTTTACATTAACGTAACTTTCAACGTAAGCTTTAACATTGTAACTGAACATTGTAACATGGCTAACATGTTACGTTAACTCCGTTTGCGAGCCAGGGACGTGAACCTTAGCAATAATGCTATACAGAATAGACGGAAAGTTAAATGAATTGAAAGAGTTTAACTTCGTGTCTAACCAGCCAGGCAGTCAATAAAGTTCTGACATTTTCTATCCTCTATCAAAAGGCTTTAGCGTTTGCAGCGAAATGTCAGACGGGCTAGGTAGCCGCAGATCGGTCTTTGTTACTTTCTAAACTCTTGGCTAGGCTGGATTACTCTTTCCTGTCGCTAGGTTAGCGTGGCAAAAATTGCCTACCAAACATGGACATCAACTACCGGATGTGTGGCATAGTCGTTTGAATACCCTGTTTTCTCTGGAGATAAATGTTTCCTACAAGGCTTTTGCTCGCGCAATTTGAAATATTTGATGATTATGTCAAGGTTGCTACACCATGGCTATGTCATAGAGGTGGCCGAGTTGCGTCACACTTTTTATTAGACCGCTTGTTTAAAACAAAGCGTAACCTAACAAGTTTTCCTCCATTTCTTTCTTTTGTTTGACCTCACAGGGCGTCTTTTATGAATAATCAAAAGCAGCAGAAGCCAACGCTTACCGGCCAGCGTTTTAAAACTAGGAAAAGAGGTATGTGACTTTAAATCAAGAGATGTGGGTGAATCTAAACACATTGCATGTAATTCTACCTAAAGTGTTTTATTTCATGTTTCAGATGAAAAGGAGAGATTTGACCCTACCCAGTTTCAGGAAAGCATTGTACAAGGCCTAAATCAATCTGGCACTGATTTGGAAGCTGTTGCAAAATTCCTTGATGCCTCTGGTGCCAAGCTCGACTACCGTCGTTATGCTGAGACACTCTTTGACATCCTGGTGGCTGGCGGAATGCTGGGTGAGTCCATTTTATTTTCTATAGCATATGTGTTTTTGCTGATTGTTAGTTAACAAAATTGTGAAATCGTCACTTTATAATCAAATGTTTCTCCTTTCTAGCCCCAGGAGGAACCTTGTCCGATGACATGACTCGTACGGAATTTTGTGTCTTTACTGCACAAGAAGACCTGGAGACCATGCAAGCCTATGCCCAGGTATGTGAATTAACTTCTTTTTTTTTTTTTTTACCATTTCCTGGAAACGGGTGTACTTATCTGTACTTCATTTGACACATTTTCATTCATTTTTAGTTGCTTGTTGAAAATAAAAAATATAAAACTCACAATGACTAATTCCTCCATACATTAACCTCTTCCACCAAAATGACAAGTACATTTCATGTTGACGTAGGCTGTGATCTAGAACTTTTTGGTAGGATTAAGTCACTCACAATGCTGCTCTTGTGAAGTGGTATGCAAAACCCAATTTGATTTGAACAGTTAAAAGTGAAATGCAACTCAGGACCTCTTCGTAAAGAGATTATATCCTAACCTGAATTTTGAGTTTGTTGGATACTTTTTTGGAATTTAGAGCAGTGGTTCTCGGTGTGCCATAGATTTGAGGACCCCAGTGTGTATTTGTACAGACACTTGAAATATGCCAGAGGGGTATGTTTTAAATGCCTCAGTGATGCAACTTCCTATTTAAAACAACATGGGTAGTCTGAGGTCTACACTTTTTTTTTTTTTTTTTTTTTTTTAAACATATGGTGTTTAGTAAAAGAATTCTGTTTTGATTTCATACTGTGAAGCTGAGATCGGTCTCAACTTTTATGCAAGATTGCCACTTTTTTACTTTCACCTGCATGCTCTAGCAATAAACAATCAAGTTTAACGACCAATCTGAGGATTCCAACAACTTTGGCAGCACTTTTTTTCCTTTGTTGAGCAACAGAACAAAATCACCTTTCCCAATCTGTGAATGTCATAACTTGTCTTTTGTGCTCAGCTATGAAACCCTCTGTATGTATAAAACACATGGGCATACATGCATAAACTCTCCTTGTAATGGCCTATAATAATGTGTGTGCAATATTTTGCACAATTAGCAAGCATAAGTTGGCGAGTCTTATTCCCCAACCTCTGCCTTGGATGGTCCATTTGGCTCAACTGTAGTAGTCTCTTGAAGTCTTTTAGTGGATGTTAGTAGCATAGCTGATTTTCATAATGGTCCACATTTTTGTTTGTTTCAGGTTTTTAACAAGCTGATCCGGCGTTACAAGTACCTGGAGAAAGGGTTCGAAGAGGAGATGAAGAAGGTAGCGTGAATTTCACTATACATGTGAACAAGTGACACGTGATGCCTTCTAGGTTGTGAACAAGAGATCACTTTTTAATGGGCTTTGTCATGTCTTTGCAGTTGCTGCTGTTTTTAAAGGGGTTCACAGAGTCTGAGCGCAACAAGCTTGCAATGCTGACTGGCATTCTCTTGGCCAATGGGAACATATCAGCTTTGATTTTAAGCAGCCTCTTCAATGAGAACCTGGTCAAAGAGGGTAAGGTTTTCTTATGTTGTGGTTTTCATTCAGTGCTGTTGAAAGCCTTGGTAGGTCTGGCCTTGAATACATAGTCACTCCTGTCAAAACTTGCATGTTGGATTATCCTGAGTGCAAGACTTGATGTACAGCCAACTGAGCTAGTGTGCATCCTGGATCGACAGATCTGGCTCTAGACTGGATGTATCTGATTAGAATCCGTTATGTTCTACGGGTCGTTACCGTCAGTTATGGATTGTGTGTTCCTCCCTTTCTGTTGCTAATGCTGTAATTGAATGCATATAACTGGTTTTACTTTGCTCTAATTCCTGTTGTTGGGGCCATGCCTTTTTTTCAGGTGTGTCTGCGGCATTCGCGGTCAAACTGTTTAAAGCATGGATTAATGAGAGGGACATCAACGTTGTGGCTGGCAGTCTAAGGAAGGTTGGCATGGACAATCGGCTGATGGTGAGTGTTAACTGTGCCGTTACTGCTGATAAATTCCTACTGCTGGCCTTGTGTTGGGGCAATAGTCAGTTTATCAGCCAGGAGTGTTGAGGTGACAAGTCTGGCTTGGGGCTTCCTTGTGTCTCACACATGCATTTTCTGTCTCAGGAGTTGTTCCCAGCCAACAAGCGGAGCTGTGAACACTTCTCAAAGTATTTCAACGATGCCGGGCTGACGGAGCTGTCTGACTTTGCTCGCAACCAGCAGAGCATTGGGGCCCGCAAGGAACTGCAGAAGGAGCTTCAGGAGCAGATGTCTCGTGGAGAGCCAATCAGAGAGGTGAGCATGTAGCAGCAAGCCCTATTGCCTGCTGAAACAATGACTGAGTATGTTAGTTGATGCTGGGATTCTGGATTTTGTTTTTTTTTTGAGTTTCCACAAGTTTGTTATTGAAAAGTTGAATATAAAGTGTGTTGTGGTAAATATTTTGGATTGTTGGACTTGTCATGGTTGAAAAGGCCTTGTATAGCTCACTGAAGAAATAGACAACTTTTTTTTTTTTTTTTTTTTTTTTTTTTTTCCCTCCCCTTAGATCATTGCTTATATTCGGGAGGAGATAAAGAAGACCAGCATAACTGAGCAGAGCATGATCAGCATCATCTGGACCTGTGTGATGAGCTGTGTTGAGTGGAACAAGAAAGAGGAGCTAGTCACTGAACAAGCCATCAAACACTTGAAGGTGAAAATTGCACACTGCATAATCCAGATGCCATCTTTCACTTCATCAGATCTAGCGTAGGATGTGTTGATCCCCACCTCCCAACTCCCTAATAAAATCAGCGTTTATCTTATTTATTTATCTCGAATAGATTATGTACACGTGTGCCACTGCCAAACATCACCTGACTGATAATTTGCAAATTTGTGTCGTGGTGTTTTCATGACTTGTGCAGGTTGTAATTGTAATGGCCAGATTGTTTCTGGTCAAGTCCACTTGCACTAATGATGGGCTCCTGTCCTCCATCACAAAGCTTTCGGTCTTGTAATTTGAACAAGGCTGTTTTGAGATGTGCTGGTCTACAGGCACAGATACTATTCCTAGTATTTCTGTTCTTGTAGCTTCAATCTGAATGTTGGTAGTTTGAACAAAGGAAGCTTGTCAGTAAATGCAAGGAAATGCATATTAAAGATGGGAGGTCTGAACACCCACTGCTTTTTTGGCAAAAATGTGCAACAAATTCAAATTACTGAATGCTGGGTATTCTGTAATATTGCCTTTGCACTGTATTAGTCATGCGTGCGCACACACCGTACACATTTCTGCTTGTCGTTTCTCTTTTCTTTCTCTCCAATACACTTCAGCAAAAGTGTTTTAATCAAGTTAGAACACTGTTCATGTCCCATTTGGTCAGGCATTTCCTTTTAAGTGTTTCTTTACCTCTTGCATCCGTAGCAATACAGTCCACTGCTGAAAGCCTTCACCTCCCAAGGCCTATCCGAGCTAACCCTTCTGCATAAGATTCAGGAGTACTGCTATGACAATATCCATTTCATGAAGGCCTTCCAGAAGATTGTGGTGCTGCTTTACAAAGGTAGGTTCATTCCCAGAAGTGCAGATTGTGCATTTTTTTACGTAGACATTTGTATTGGTACTAAATGTGTTGATTTGCCATTTCACAGCGGATGTGTTGAGCGAGGAGGCCATTCTGAAATGGTACAGCGAGGCTCATGTTGCCAAAGGGAAAAGTGTTTTCCTCGAGCAGATGAAGAAATTTGTGGAGTGGCTGAAAAATGCAGAAGAAGGTGAGCTATGCACATGTGAAGTTTTTTTATTTATTTTTTTTTTTTTTTAAATATAAAGGCCATTTTTATTTGGGTCTTAACCACTATTATGATGGTACTAATCAGGGTGTCTATTTTACAGAAACAGAGTCTGAAGAGGAGGAAGCAGACTGAACTACAAGCCTTGAAATATTTTAAAATAAAGTAGCATCAGAAGCTGTAGAATGTTTTGTTGCATAAGTGTGTGTTTCTAGTTCCTTTTTTTTTTTTTTTTTTTTTTTTTTTATATCTACCTCCTGTATTCTCAAAACTGTAATGTCCTAGATGTAAATTAAGGGCTTTGTAACATTGGTCGATGTTTTTTTTTTTTTTTTTTTTTTTTTTTTTTTTTTTTTCTCTAACTAATAAACGTTTATACTTAATATAGTGGAAATCACTAACACAGCTTACTATCTTTTTAAATATGGTGACAAATTGACACTTTTTAACATGGACCTCTATTTATTTTATTGGAACATTTCTACCATTCTATTAGTTTTGGAGAAATACAAGCTAAATTGTTTAACACCTTGCCATACTTTATTTGGAAGACCCAGATTTTTTATCACCCACTGGTGCATTTATTATGGTTGTTGCTGTTATTGTGGCCAAATTATGCCCAGGTTTGTTTCCTGGCTTTTATTACTGATCTTTGTAATTGACCACAGTGGAAATGCCTTTATGACAGTCACATGTTCATCAATGTGCCAGTCTCAAGATTCAGAAATCCCCCACCCCTGATATCAATTAACTTTTTAAAAATAAAGAACATGAAATACATTTGTGTAGGGTCTGTCAGTGGTCTGAAATGGTGTTCTTGTTGCATCATCTCGATTGCATAGTCTCACTATTCCTTCTCACACATGGTACCAGTCAAACATAAAAAAACAAATTACTCAGAAGTAAAAACTCAGGATTGTTTACTATCTAGATCATACATGGGCAACATACGGCCCGTGGGCTTTCCCTGACCGGCCCGCGTAAGGTCCGTAAAAGAACAATAGTCAAGAGCCTAGCATAGAGATGATGCATGCAAATCAATATCGTTTTTATTTTGAAAGCGACTGCTATTTGTACGCCCATACATTTGTGCGTGGATGCATACGACGTAAACACCCTCACTGATGTGCTGGTGAATAGAATTTATGCTTCTGTGTCGACACAATGCAGTTGCCTTTACGTCGGCGTAAACCTTTCAAAGTTTTGTGTCTTATGTCTGCGTCGCTCACCACCGCAAAGGTTGTTAGAACGAACTCCTACTGCTGCTCGTTGGCAATACGAAGTGTTCATTTCAAAATGTTACTGGCAGATGCTACTACCCACAGGTTGCTTGAAGCAGCCGGCTCAACACACAGAGCGAGTTGACCAATCACAGTTATGTGCATAAAGTTAAAGCAAAAACAGCCTACATTTTTAAAAAATAGTTTTCTTTGTGCATGTTGATTAACTAATGACAGCCTACTATTGTCTGCTCCAAATTTTTCGTAGTCTAATTATTGATGAAAGATGAATGATGAAATATTGCTGAGTGTTGATGAAATGGTGGCACAGGCCTATCGGTTGTACTGACTCCTTCACATTTTCATGACCTAGCCTAATTATATAGATATTGTAGTATTTTTTTATATCAGTCTTTGAAAACTGAAAAAAAAAATGTCAATGTCAAAAAATAATTTTCGAGAATGAGGATTAAATACTGGACATAGATTTAATATTGCTGTTTTTCCTTTGTCTCCCCCACATTTTCATCTGTTCTTACGACTAGTAAACAAAACCATATGATTTACTTAATGCTATACAAGAACAGAATACAATTTAACAGAATTGAGTTCAGACTTGAGTTCGGTATTTTGGGTCCGGCCCTCCTCAACAGTCCCAGTTTGTCATGTGGCCCCTTGGGGAAATTAGTTGCCCACCCCTGATCTATATGTATACTGTCTGTTGAGGTTTGGTAGTTTCAATGCATAGGTTGGATTGGTCAAAACTGGTTTAATGTCTTATCTTGTGTGTTTACACAAAATACTTGAAACAGTAGTTAACAGAAAGCACAGCATGACATTTTTAGCACCCTCTACAAAACTGCAATATATTTACGGATCAGTTTACATACAGGGTTTAGACAAATTCCTGGAGTTACTGACCCAGACCAACAGTTCATGGGCAAGTGTGTGGTCCTTGCAGCTTCCATCAGGATGCCCTCTAAAATAGTCTAGTTTGCTATAAGGCCGTGATTATGAAGCTAAAATGGTTAGAAAGTTTAGTTGTCTGAATTTTAATTAATAACTGCAGCATGATTGTTTAAGCTGCACATAAGTGGACACATTTCACATCCTGTTTATGTGTTGAATGAAAAAAAAGTTTAGCCTTTCATTCTATGCATGTTGAAAGAAACACATCAGAAACGCATTTCACTATTAATCATTTTAAGAAACATTCATATTGTTAACACTAAAATGTAAAAAGTTAATGTATTTACATGTAGATTCATATAATATCCTTCATTAAATTCATGACAAATTTCTGAATATTAGACTACTTTTTACTTTTTTCCTGTTAAACTGTTCTACTTACATATCCTTTTCTTCCTCTAAATCTTTAACCTCCTGATTGTTTCAACTTTTGTGGCTGCCTTAACTCAATAACTTGTCTGACTTTGACCTATGTCATCTCGATGCATCTCCACCTTTTCCTTTCCCTCCTTTTCTGTGGAGAATCGTTTCTCTCTTCATTCTCTGGGACCACGTCCCTCCCACGTCCTTATTGTTCTCACACACACACATCACTTTTACTATTTAGTTGTTCCATCTAATGTTTCATTTGATCATCTTCCTCAAGGCCTTTGCCTTTCACTGGTTCCTCATCATCAGCATGGTGTTCCAATTGGCTCAGCTCATTCTGTAGTTGTCCTGGAAACTCAGTCTGGAGCTGCTCTCCGTCTGTCTGTCCTTGATGCACCTCAGTGTCCCCTTCTTTTTCTTCCAGCAATGTCTCCTTGTCTGGGTCCCTGTTAGGATTCATCTCAACATCTTTTTCATCCACCTTTTTATTTTCATCACAAGTGCTGTTGTTTAGATCATCTTGCTGTCCATCTTTTTGTGTCCTGGCTTCCTTTTGCTCCACATCCTTCTCTACTGGGTAAGGGTTTTCAATCTCACTAAGATCACCCACATCTTCAGCCATATGATCTTCAGGCCCATGGTGTTTCTTTTCATCCACTACTTTCTCATCACCCTGGACTTTGTCAGCATCAACCTCACAAACTTCTCCCTTTTCCAGTTTACAGTCCTCTTCTATCTGAGCATCACTTTCACTCTTCTCTTTTAACAAATGCATGTCATCTGTCTGTCTATCATATTCAATTTCCTGCTCTTTATCACTGTCAGTGATATTCTTATCATTTCTTTCTTCCAGATTAGTGACAACATGATGCTGTTTTATTGGTTGATCCTGCGACTGGGTGCTGTCAATATGCCTTCTCTCCTCTCCTCTTCTCCCCCCTCATGTTCCAGGTGTTCCTCATTCTGTAGCTGACCTAATGTGTCCAAGTCTTCCTCTTCAGATTCAGATTTGGGCAGCACAACTTTTTTTCTTTCTTCCTCCTGGCTGTGTTCATTTTTCTTTTTTTCAGTCTTCTCTTCATCCTCTTCATTTTCATGAAGTACAGGGCTGTTTGTGTCATTTTGCTGTCGGTCTTGTTCGATCTGTTCTTCCTTGAATTCTTTCGCCAGTAAATCCTTAGCCTGGCCATGATTGCTCATCATTTCTGTTTTTCTATCCTGCTCACGATCATCTTGAGTTTTCATAATTGTATCAATTCTCTGGTCTTCAGGTAAACTGTCCTGTTCCTCTAATGCCACAGGCTCTTCTTTAGGCATGCTGTCATCTACTCCTTGCCTGTTCTCTTCCAATTGAGTATTATTTTCTACCCCTCCATTTTCTACCCCTGACTTTATCTCACTTTCTTCATCAGACATTTCATCTGTCACACTGATATCTTGATGATCTTGGTATTCAGGTAAACTGTCCTGGTCTTCAGGCAATCTGTCATGTTCTTCTATTGCAACAGTGTCTTCTTTAGGCATTATTTGATCTTCCCCTTCCTTCAATGGGGTCTGTCCCTCTTGTATTTTATTTTCTGCTGGACTATTAGCTTTTGTCCCTTCATTCACTGCCTTAATCTCACTTTCCTCACCATTTGTCTCTTCTGTCACGCTGACATCTTGACAATCAATTTGCTGCTCCTCCAAACTGGTATCACTACCCTGCTTCAAAAGTTGGTACTCCTGCTCACTATTTACACTCACTGTGTCTTCATCAGATTCATCTTCATGCCTTAACTCATTCTCCTCCCTTTGATTTGTGTTATTGTCCACACCCTCACCCTGCTCCACTGCACTCTCCATTTCCATGTCTCTCTCATCAGGACATGGATCCATCCCGCCATCCTCTCCTTCATGCTCTTCGGTCCTTTCCTCATCTAATCTTTTGTTTACATGTGGCTCCTGTTCTCCTCCATCTCTAGTCTGATCCTGTAGCACTTCAGCTTCTGTCTTCTCCTGAGGTTCTGGAGTTCTACTGCCTTGTTCATTTTCTCTAAGAGGCTGCTCTTTGGTTATAATGTCCTCTTCCTCATCTTCAGCAGGTCCCTCTTGTTTTTTATCTTCCGCTGGAGTGTTAGCTTTTGTCCCTTCATTCACTGACTTAATCTCACTTTCCTCACCATTTGTCTCTTCTGTCACGCTGACATCTTGACAATCAATTTGCTGCTCCTCCAAACTGGCATCACTACCCTGCTTCAAAAGTTGGTACTCCTGCTCACTATTTACACTCACTGTGTCTTCATCAGATTCATCTTCATGCCTTAACTCATTCTCCTCCCTTTGATTTGTGTTATTGTCCACACCCTCACCCTGCTCCACTGCACTCTCCATTTCCATTTCTCTCTCGTCAGGACATTTCCTCTCTGGATCCATCCCGCCATCCTCTCCTTCATGCTCTTCGGTCCTTTCCTCATCTAATCTTTTGTTTACATGTGGCTCCTGTTCTCCTCCATTCCTAGTCTGATCCTGTAGCACTTCAGCTTCTGTCTTCTCCTGAGGTTCTGTAGTTCTACTGCCTTGTTCATTTTCTCTACAAGGCTGCTCTTTGGTTATGATGTCCTCTTCCTTGTCGGTCCTTCGTCTCTCCTGCACTGTACTACTATCCTCCTCCTCTCCTAAGCTCTCTGTCTGAGGGTCCAGCTCAGCTTCACGTTGGTCATTCTGTTCATTCTCTTTTTCGTCCTTTGGAGTATCTTCCTTTAGATGCTCCTGAAGATCCTGTTTTACCTCAGGAAGTTCTTCCTTCAGCTCACTGCCATTGACTTCCTCCTCTTCAATTTGATCAGGATGGACAATCACACCATTCCTTTCCTTATCCACAGAACTCGCTTCCACAGCCATCTCATGGTTCTCTTGAACATGCAAATGCATATCTTCCACTATGGTTCCTTGTTTTAGACTCTCTTCCTCCTGACTATTTTCCGTGTCCGTCCGCGGTCTATTTCCTTCTCTCTCCTCCTCTGCTGCTCCACTTTCAGACCTCAGATCTGTGCCTCTCCCTGTGCCACTCACATTCTCTTCTTCTTCTTCACAGCTTTCCCTTCTGTCTCTTCCCTCGATCATGACAGTGACGTTGTGGGTATAGGTTTTGATTTCTTCGGGCACACCCTCTGGACTACCATGAGGAAGTTCCTCATCCTCATGCATGGGCTGATCTTTGCTGTGATTTACAGCATTCAGTTGCATGTCAGGCTCTTCTGCACTAGATGAGAAGTTAGTAATGACAGCTAGTGCTGATTCTGCACCATGTAACTCTGGTTGGACCTCCACAGCCTTCTGGTCCAGTGTGGCTACCTCTACAGACACAGGTATGGTTTTTCAGCACTTTGATCTTCCTGCTGCAATCTTCTGGCTGTAGATTTGTCTGGACTGTTTAGGTCCTTTGCTACACAAGTGCCATTTCCCCGTTCATGTCCTGCTCTAGGAGGCCTTAGTTTAGCATGGCTTGGAAGGGTTGCTCGTAAGGAGAATGAAGTATTTTCCTCATTGTCTGTGTCTTCAAGGCCAGAACCACTCTTCTGGTTGTGGTGCACAGCTTAAAAGAACACAATAAAATAATTACTGGAAAATCACAATTCCGCACTGGAAAATCCACTTGATGTATTACATATTATTTTGGTATTGTTAAGCTCTCTAAAGCCTCTGCGTTTTATGATTTATGTTTGTTTTTGTTGTTGTTTGTTTTGTTGTTTGTGTGTTTTTGTTCTTCTTACCACGAAACAGCCCTTTCGCTTTCCTCTTCTTTCCCCCTGCATCTTCAGTTGTGAAGGAGACAAAATGTCTTTATTGCACTTGTCAGATCAGTCAGAATCATGCTGTACCACCATTTCTGTACACTTACATTCCTTCACTGGCAGGTGCTTTTAGCCAGAGTACCTCACAGTGCAGCAAAGACCTACATTTTAATCAGTGAGCTTCTATCAAACCATGATGTTGTCAGTACTGTATCTAGCAGTTCACCTACAGGTTGATACCACAGTAATACCACCTTTATGTAGTTCAGTTATCACAACTAAGCATAACAAATAACTCAACTGGCTTTTATTGAAGTGAGAAAGGATAAGTATCCATGTGTCTAAATATCAAAATTATTACCTGTGTCATTGTCTGTTGGCACCCCTGCTGACAGCAGGTTTTTGTTTTCTCCTTCACATTGGGAAAATATAAAGTGACAACATTAAGGCTTTTATAGAGAATGATATAATCATTGCAACATTGTAACATGTTCAATTATATGTTATCAAACATCCCCAGCAGTCAGTCAAGTTTGAAAGATTAATGTTATTCTAAATATGAGCAAGAAAAAATGTGATGCATGTACAGATTAGAAGGTTACAGCTTATACTGCTACCACCAACCATGTTTTACTACAACTTCCTCTGGGAATGTTGGGGGGTAAATATTACACATGCATTCCAAAATTCATCCAGGCCAAAGTACTCCTTTTTATTTAGCTAAGTGGTCTGGTTGGTGGTGGTCATGGTCCTGCAGTTCAAATACTTCCTATCTCCTCTTTGACTCAATCTGAGTTCAACAAGGAACATTTAGTTTCACGCCAGGTGTGTCACTGAATAAGAATTCCAATGCGTGACCAATGTTACCCAATATTGGTAAGATACTGTTAAACTAGTTAATTATGTCTAATAACATTCTATTCTCTTCATATCTAAAGTTTGAGATTCCAGATCAGATCGTAATAATTTTGAATAGTGTTCTTTATAGATAACACAATGTGGGAATTCACAATGCAGGACATTTTTGTCAATTTTCTAGGAACGCATTAAGTGCTAAGTTCAAGTCAGTATGGCATTAAAATGACTTTGAAGCCATTGTTTTAAGGTAAAATAACTATTGTGTTACGTTAAATCCACAAATTCACTTGTAGTACATCAAGAAGGACATTAGTACAGCCAAGAGGTATGATATAGCTATCATATTCCATTGACTGGCAGTTCATTAGAACTCACAAGATGAAGATTAACACCTCTTCCCACACATATAAACCTAAAATGTCTTACCGTTTTCAATGTCCACCTGATTGTATGTCTGGTTCGGTCTTGGTTCTTGCAAATGGAACAAGACAGAGCTGTTATTTCAATACAAATGTTGATCATGCAATAACTTGCTATATACATTGAACTATATATTAAAGAAATATTACGTTTTTCCTTACTTTTTTTCTGCTTTCTACAAACCAAGAGCGGGATCAGAATTAACAGACATAAAGCACATATGACAGACAGGACAATTGCAGCAATAATGCCGGGAGAAATGCCACCTGTATTAAAAATATGACAATTAGTTTTGCTGCATGTGACAGGGACCAATGTCCTGCACTAATATCTCTGAAGATTATACATGACCTCATTGTTTTCACTGCTGTTGATAGGGAAAGAGTTGTGCTTAACAGTAACATAAATCCTAAGGTCTTCAACTGACTGAACTGAACACACTTTCAACATCAGACTAGAACTGTGCAATGAGAATACACCAAACCAGGCATATAGCCTATGTGCACAGAATCACCCACTAAGTCAAATGCAAGACACTAGAAAAGACTTTAGGCAAGATGTGATACTGAAAATTCAAAACACAATTATGTTGTTAATTTCTGACCTGGCTGGCAGTCTTTTAGAGTGAACGTAACATATTTCTCGCTGATTTCATTCTTCACAAAGCAGGTGAAAACGGACTCGGGGTCCTCCTGTTTGCCAAGCCGCAGCTCTGAGCCTGGATGATCATACACCGTAGGCCCCCTCCACCTGTAGGTCACAGGGGTGTCCGCATCCACACCGCACAGGAGCGTTTCCCCCTCTGACTCTGGGTTGGCTTCTTTACACGTCACTTTTGGCTGTGGAACAGTATCTGCGAGTAAAAATAAACACTGTCTGTGTACAGCATAGTTTTTTTCTTAAGGTGTGTTTATTAACTTGCATTCTTGTTTTCCTTGTGCAGTGAACACAGCTAGTTATCAGTAGTGGGAAGTTATCAGGAGGTGTGTTCATGGGTGTGTTCGGTCCACTGATAAACCTGCCCTGTAGGGTGTGGGCACTCAGCAGTAAGGCATAAAGGATGCCTCATCCTGAACTAAAATGAGATCTAAATGTCTCGAGGTATAACATTGTTATAAATCCATCAAATGAGAAGCCCTGCGAAAGAATGCACTTCTGTCTCAATGTGAAAAGGCCTACGATATGCATTTTTAGAATCTGAGTCATAAAATGACACATAAAACAACACATTCTAACCTGTGAGGGGTCTATGCAGGTTAAATGTGCATTATTGCTTTTAAACCTTCATAGTACGATATGTACATAACAGGGGATTTTAAGAGCCAATTAATGCTAGGAGTTAATCAAGTATTAGTAACCATTTTGTCCATAGCTGGCACAACAGAAATATAAGGCCACAGGGTTGCAGAGGAAGTAACACATTAGTCATTCTCAGAATGCAGTCTGTGTGTAGGCTGGGTGTACCCATGCGTAATTGCGCAATATATGGGCAGCTACTTACCAATTACTTGAAGATTGTGTTTAGAGTACTGTTGCTTCCCATTTACAACAGTGGTTGACTCATAAACACCGTCATCACCTGTCTGTAGCCTCTTTATAGTCAGATCTCCTGAGCGGAGATCTAAAACAACCCGTTTTTTAAAAGGATCAAATGTTAAAATTTGTTGCTGATCGTAAACTACCACTTTGTTGCCATTATGTGTCCAGGTTACTTCCTCCAACGTTCCCCTTGTCTGTGGTTTTAATATTAGACTGCTTCCTCGTTCGCCAAGGATAGCACAACGCACTTCACCTGAAAACGGCAGAAACACATATTAGTAGGCTACATCAAATTCAAATAGATAACAACGAAGAACACTATACACCCACTGAGTTTCAGTGGCCATTTTAAACTTGCTACAAGTACAACATGATTTCTACTATCGATACAACTTTGATTTACTGTTTGAAGCTTCGGAGTATCAAAAACGAGAATATGCAAATAGGCTATACATTGTGAATAAGGTTTTTTTATTTAAAATAAACTTACCTACAGAGCACGTTACCAACATGAATGCCAGCAAATTAAGTACAGTTCTGTTCCCCATCGTGTGATCATGCTACTTGGCGCTTCACGTTTCGAGTTTTACACGAATTTAGCAAGGAGCTTACTATCCATCTAAAATGCTGCCAACAAGGTTGCCTACGTGCTGAATTATTAAGATTAGTCAGCGAAGATCCATATGGTCGTCAACTAAGTTTGCAGTCAGAAGGTCTGGATAGGCACAAAGGTAAACTGGCCATATTCCCAGTGGGAGGAGCACGTTGCCACTGCGTAGTAGCCTACATGCCTACCTGACTCCAGTAGGAGAGGCAGAACAGGTGATAGTAGAAATACCTGCTGGACTCAGTATATGACCACAGGCTTCTTAACGGCTTTTGTGACCACTGAAAAGGGTGGAGAAAGGTACCTTTACTCAGAGATGGGTAGTATTAATACATGTATACACATGTCTTTCAAGTACAAAATAGTTTTTTTGCAATATGCTGAACCTAATCAAATGTATTTGAATTGGCATAAACACTGTAGTGTCCCAGGGTCTTTGACTGGAAATGTATTTTGGTAACTATTTCACTGATTTGGCTCAATAATATGTGTTATTTATATAGGGCATTGGGAATATGGGCAATGGTTGTGATAAGTGAAAAAGAATCAGACAGTGGTCGTCTACACACAAATATGAAACAAAACATGGTGCTGGTCATATAATTAGAATATCATGAAAAAGATTTATTTCAGTAATTCCATTCAAAAAGTGAAACTTGTATAATGTACAGTACTGTGCATTCATTCCACACAGACTGATATATTTCAAGTGTTTATTTCTTTTAATTTTGATGATTATAACTGACAACTAATGAAAACTCCAAATTCAGTATCTCAGAAAATTATAATATTGTGAAAAGGTTCAATATTGAAGACCACACTCTAATCAGCTAATTAACTCAAAACACCTGCAAAGGCATTTAAATGGTCTCTCAGTATGGTTCTGTAGGCTACACAATCATGGGGAACTGCAACTGGAGTCAGTGCTTCAAGAACCACCACGCACAGATGTATCCAAGACATGGGTTTCAGCTGTCCCATTCCATGCGTCAAGCCACTCTTGAACAAGAGACAGCGTCAGAAGCGTCTCGCCTGGGCTAAAGACAAAAAGGACTGGACTGCTGCAGAGTGGTCCAAAGTTATGTTCTCTGATGAAAGTAAATTTTGCATTTCCTTTGAAAATCAAGGTCGCAGTCTGGAGGAAGAGAGGAGAGGCACTGAATCCACGTTGCTTGAAGTCCAGTGTAAAGTTTCCACAGTCAGTGATGGTTTGGGGTGCCATGTCATCTGCTGGTGTTGGTCCACTGTGTCTGAAGTCCAGGGTCAACGCAGCCATCTACCAGGAAGTTTAGAGCACTTCATGCTTCCTGCTGCTGATCAACTTTATGAAGATGATTTTCACAGGACTTGGCACCTGCACACAGTGCCAAAGCTACCAGTACCTGGTTTAAGGACCATGGTATCCCTGTTCTTAATTGGCCAGCAAACTCGCCTGACCTTAACCCCATAGAAAATCTATGGAGTATTGTGAAGAGGAAGATGCGATACGCCAGACCCAACAATGCAGAAGAGCTGAAGGCCAAAATCAGAGCAACCTGGGTTCTCATAACACCTGAGCAGTGCCACAGACTGATCGACTCCATGCCATGCCGCATTGCTGTAGTAAATTAGGCAAAAGGAGCCCCAACTAAGTATTGAGTGCTGTACATGCTCATACTTTTCATGTTCATACTTTTCAGTTGGCCAACATTTCTAAAAAAATACTTTTTTTGTATTGGTCTTAAGTAATATTCTAATTTTCTGAGATACTGAATTTGGGATTTTCATTAGTTGTCAGTTATAATCATCAAAAGTTTAAAAAATAAACACTTGAAATATATCAGGGTGTGTTATGAATGAATATAATTTCACCTTTTCACTTTCAGTAAGTTTCACTTTTTGAATGGAATTACTGACATAAATAAACTTTTTGATGATATTGTAATTATATGACCAGCACCTGTATATCATTAAATAAACATATTTCTATTATTTGTGAAACACCTTCATGTAATATTATTATAGAGCCTTTCCTACTTTTGAATATGAGACACTTACCACTGGTGGTATCTTCATGTTATATGATACCTAACCCTATAGGTTCCTGATAAGTCACACTTTAACAACACAGAGGTTACTGTAGACACTGATGGACTCCTGAACAGCCTTGTTTGCCATGACATACATGCTTAATCATTGCCTCAATGGACAACTTCTAATATCCCTTTTAGATTCAAATCCTTGACCCGTTACTCTTAGTCCCTTAGATATAAACACAATATAGACTTAGTTAAATTTAGTTGGTGTTCGGACTAGAAATCACAAGAGAAATAGAAAAAGAATGGATCATGCATGTTCTTCATTTGCTTGCGTACTGATTTTGCTCCGACACTTGAATGCCTGTCCCAAGAGGCTGTTCAGATAAACTGAGGTTAATAAGGAGATGTTAGACACCATTAAATTATCAAATTTCCTCCAACCTCCAGACTGTTACCCTCTGTTACCAGATATGAAGCTCACTCTCTGTACCTCCTTTGCCACCTCTACATTTGAGATTGAGTGTGAGTGCGGTGGTCAGCGTTAGTCTACTCCATTAGAAATGTAACAATTAGGTATGTTCAGTTTTTTTTTCTCGAAATGTCTACAGTTCATTAAAAACAGCACAATTATAAGACTTGGTGTCAGTTTTGTTAGTAAATTAAATATTGTACACAAAACATGATATAAAAACAAATACAAAAATAGGCCTACAGATTTAGATATCTATTTAATAATTATTCCCAAAACTTTCCAAGACTAAGATCAAAAAAACACTTATTAATATGTGGTTCTTAAATCTGCATTCAGAGGATATAACATTCAGAAAGATACATATGGCTGAAAGAAGGCTCTGAAATGGATTCTCAATAGTTTCTCATACTTAAATGCTGCAATATTGACTTCCTCCCCTAGATGGCAGATTTTAATAAGTCAGAGTTTGAGCACCAACCTAGTTCAGAAATATCATGAAAACTATGTACTGGACAGAGGTATAATATGACCGCCACATGGTGCTTCATGAACTATCTAAAGAAAATAAATCTTCTCAACTTCTCTCTATCCCTATATTAACTTACAGTATGCACTCTCCTTAGTTGCTCAATGTTAGTTCATACTCAATTTTTGCTTATGTAGATTATACAAAACATCCGTTATAGCCACACCATACTCTTATTAGAGTTTATCCACCTCTCAAAAAGTTTATTTACCAATATTGCAACTTTAAACATTCAAAAATCACACTTATTATCCACAATCACAATATGTACACTTATCAACACTCTAGGAATAATTTAATACCACTGGTATTGTTATAAACATTGGACAATAACCATCATCATGTTCTGAATGCCTTTTAAAAAAAATCCGATTCCGCATGGCACAGTCCACCTCACCGTGGTCACAGAATTCATAGTTCCCCCCCCTAACCCAATGTACATCTGTATCCACATCGCAGTATAGCAGTATAGTTTAACCATTATAATATTACACACTGCTTTGTTTTTTTTAGTGTGTGTGTGTGTGTGTGTGTGTGTGTAAAGACGGTAATTCGCAAGTCTGTACCCACATAAGACTTGTGTACAGTGCTTCACTAAAGTAAACCTTGGTGATTCACAAGTAGTGTCTGTACCCACATTGCATGACACTTCTGCCATAATTATGTCATTGAAATGAGAACAAAAACCGTTTGTTTAGCCAGTTTCAGAACTGTTTGTTTAGCCAGTTTCAGAACCGTTTCTTTAGCCAGTTTATAACAGCCAGCACCAAATTGAACAAATTAGCAGTTGTGTCAATTATCAATTGTCTGGTTCTGTCATTTGCATGATAGCATGTATTATTTTTGTGAGAAAAAGGCATATCCTGTTTTAAATGACTGAAACAAATGGACTGAAAAACAATCACGTTTGCACCTACGCCTAACTAAATGACGTGTCACATGTATATACAAGCCACAACAACTAACTTGCCCTTTGTTGCAGTTGACACAGATCATTGTTTGGCCTCAATTAGATTTGTGACATTCCTTCAGAGATGTTGTTTTTAGGAATCCTTCTTCACATCAGTTTATTTCATGTATCAATGTCAGAAGTGGGTGAGTCACAGATTTAAATAATTTTGTTGTTATAGTTCTTTATTTTTTCTAATTAGTGAGCCATTTAAAAGTAGCTATATATCCAGTAACAGAGGCTTCAAACCCTTGTGCTTATGTTTATTAAAAAGAAGTGCAAAAATTTGCCGTTTCATTTCCCCATTGAATTAATCTGTATTTATCTGTGAATTAAACCGTATTGAATCATATCTTCCAAATAAATAAATAATATGTCTGCACTTTGTTGAAGAAGGGAACAGCATTATCGTGTATTCATGTGTTTCAATTTTGAATAAATATATTGCCTGTATTTTAAACAGAAAATGTGCAAAAAATGAAAAGTGCTTAGTCATTTGTTCACTCCATGCACTACCCTTTCACAGGGCCAAATTTAAATTCAAATTTAAAGCAAAGTGCAGGAAAATCTAAAATCTAACGATAATTTCATAACTACACAAAATAATTTAATACCATGAGCGTGATCCTAAACATAAACCGCCACATGACGACTTACATTCATGCACAAGACACTACGCTCATTTATTGACTTTGCATTTTGCCCATATTGAAATTAAGGGCCGTAGCGTAGTTTTCATGTACATGAAGGTTCTGTATAAAGTGAAGACAACATAAAATAACTCCTTGATCATTTCTATCAGTTTAGAACAGATGTGTCCAGGTTGTTCAGACACTCCTGATGGTTCTATTCATTGCTCAACAAATGTTAATATTATACAGATAAATGTACAAATGTGTGTAATTTGACACAATGACTCTTCTTCAATAAGTCATCGCTGTAGGAGGCACTTCAATGTTTTGTGATGATTATCAAAGCCTCACTAAGATGACCAACTGGTCTGCTATCCTGACATTAATCAGATTGTGATCTTCCTCTAGAGACAATGGTGTACAATGGTGTCTTTACATTCACATAGGAAAACTCGTCGGTATGGGGTTTAATGCCATAGGCCATAAAATATCAAGGGAGGGAATGGAGGACTAACCGTGCATTTCCTTTACAAATATTTTTGATGTAATGACCACGTACAAGTTCCTTCCTGTGCATATGCAAACCTGTATTATTTAGCACAAATAATGAGTCTCAACCATCAGTAAGGTTTAAGATTCATGGCAGAACATTATATGTTGGTTTTCATTTGTATCTGGGGGGGAATCGGGATTATTCACGGTGTAAACAAGTCAAAATTCTGACGCCTTTATTATAGTACTATGATGTCAACATCACAGTGTTAATGTGTTCCATTATCTTTTAAATAAAGTATTACGGGACACCTTTTTTCTCTTTGCTTTGTGAGTGTGTGTGTGTGTATATATATATATATATATATATATATATGTGTATATGTGTGTGTGTGTGTGTGTGTGTGTGTGTGTCTGCAGGCTTTTGCTAACATATATTTCCAACCTTTATTCTCTTTACAGCACCTTGCAATATTTCCAAACCAATAGGTGCCAATGTCCTCATCCCTTTGCCATACAAAGGCCTGACAGCTGATGCTCATTTAAAATGGATGCATGGAAAAGAAAGAGTGTTCTATAGCAAAGGAGGTGAAATAAAAGACGAAAAGCGCAAAATTAAATTTGATG
Source organism: Alosa alosa (assembly GCF_017589495.1). Classification (NCBI taxonomy): domain Eukaryota; kingdom Metazoa; phylum Chordata; class Actinopteri; order Clupeiformes; family Clupeidae; genus Alosa; species Alosa alosa. Next base: position 22,996,808 of record NC_063191.1, read on the forward strand.
GATCACTTAAATTAGACAATATCAAGTCATCTGATTCTGGGACATATGAAGCCACAGTCCATGATAGCAAGGGAGCCCATGTTCACTTCTCATCCCAGCGTCTTTGTGTCCTTGGTAAATATTACTATCATAATAAAACTGCTCATGTCAGCAATACAATTGTATGTTCTGTGTTGAATTTGAACATGGTCATTCTTTATTTTATACTGTATCAACCTTGGAAATTGTGATTTATTTTCCAGAATCGGTGAAGACACCTGAGGTGAAGTACAGCTGCGCTGGACAATGGCCTGTACTGACATGCACACGTGGAGGTCCAGAAGTGAATGTCATTTGGTACAGGAACAACCAAGAGATAGGACAGAGACAGCAAACACTGACTCTGACCGCAGACCTGTTCAAGGCTGGAGACAGATACTCTTGCACGGTCAAGAATCAAGTCAGTGAGAAGAAGAGCAGTGAGGTCAAACCTGTGTGCTCAGGTTTGTGTAAAACTACACGTGACTGCTATGTTGGTTGGTTTCATATTTCTATTTGGGACCGCATCTGATATTGACAACCCTTCTTTTTTTCCTTCTTTATTGTGAACTGAAGGTAAAATACAGGTGAACACACCCACTGTGACTTTCAGGTGTGACAAAGGCACCATGCAGATGACATGCGTGAATTCCACTGGGATGGTTTTCTCATGGAACCGCAATGGTCAGAAGCTGGTCGGAAAAGATAACACAATTCTGAACTTACCCGAGGCAGAGTTCAAGTCTAATCACACTTATTCGTGTGTCATTAAAAATGGAACCACTGTGATTCAAAGTAAAAATGTGCAGCCTTCTTGCAAAGGTACAGAAAACACAGACTGTAAATGATTCTAAGTTAGGTGCTAGGCACACAGGTGAGTCATAATGTTGCATCTTTATAGTTGCAGAGCAGTCAAAGTGGCCTAACATGGACCTATGGCTGATGGTGACGATTTTGGCTGGAGGAGGACTGGTGGTTGTCTTAATCATCCTCAGTATTGTGTGCTGCCTTTGCAAATGTAAAAAGAGTCAAGAGAAAGGTAAGAAACAGATGCTATTTCAAGTAATCTAAATGCATCTGAGACTTTAATGGTTGATTTCTTTGATTTTAGTCTGTGAGTTTGCACTTTTTTAAATGACCACTATGGGTAGCACATCAGACACATGTTCACATTAGAAGACAGACTGTTGTTTGCGGCCTAACTGAGGTATCCTTTGCTGTGACACTGCTTATTTGTCCATGTAGAAAAGGAACTGAGACTGGCCAACCTGACTCATTCGCCTGACAATCAATCTGAGGAGACTCCCCTCAAAAGGCCACGTAGGGAAAGAGGGCCCCTCCCTGAAGTCCCTAAACCTCGTGTGAGGCCTGCTCAACTCCACAACAGTGGCCAACCCGGGCCTGACATGGTAAAGAACAGCCAATACATGCACATGGTATGAACTTTGCTTCATTTGTTCACATTTACTCTGTTCAGTTGTTCCTTTCTTCATGTATTCGTTATTTCTGTCTTTACCAAAGACAGTGGGTAAGCATTTGTTAAATGGAACAATGCTCTGGGTTTTGTTGGGATTTTATACTTTATTATCAACATGTTATTTATAGGGGGGCTTTTATAGTATACATTTTCAAAGGCTTTATTTTTTTCTGAATAAGGTGGAATTCCCTGTGGACCGTTAAAAGAAAATGCATTTTTATCAACTGACATACTTTTGTTGGATATATTGTTTGAATACATTGATACATGTTGTCCTCATTTTGAATATGTATATTTTCTGTCATTTAAAACAATACATAGTCACATAACTTTCATAATTTGTTCTGTTTTAGATTCATTTTGAATGATTAAAAAGTCGAAGCCCCTTGCGTCTCACTGAGTGTTGTCTGCTTTTTCATCCCCCACCTGCTTCGATATGTGTCATTTGCACAACCAAATGGGTTTTTTCTGCTTTCCTGTTTCAACTGAATCAACAGGGGCCTTGGTCTGTGGTTTACAAAGCAGCAAGAGATAGAGACATCTTGTTCACCTTGTATTATGAGAACATACCAGGGCATTCACTGACATTTTGAAGCCACTTGCATAGTTTATATAATGGTGTAAAACTTAAGCTTAATACAACAGTGAAATTATTGACACATTTGCAAAACTAATACAAGCTGACTTGTGGACATAACAACACATTCATTTGTTGTTATTATTTTGTGATGAATGGTGAAAAAATGCCAGAAACATGAAAAGCAGTTCACATCGTGTCACACGATGGCCTCATGTGAGGCCGGCGGATTTGGAACCCAAGACCACAAAAGTTTTTCCCTTGAGAGGTGTTTTCACACTATGGTTTAAATCACACCATAATTGTCTTTCATGTCTTTTTATAACTCAAACTTAGCACAATTTGAGGAAATCATGTTGGCTAAATAAATATGTGTGTACAGTACATATTTAGTTGAATTTCATATGGATCACAAGTTGTAAGGCTTTATGGTGACTGAAAATTATTATAATAGCCTAAAACAAATCAATACAAACTGAAAACACTTCTGGTTGTCTGATGACACTGCATTTAACATCACATGATTTCATGACAATATAGTTATTTAGCAAAGGCTAATCCAGAGCATTGCAATAATGGAAACATAGCCTGTTTAAAAATTAAACCTGGTATTTCAAATGTAGGCCTAGGGGCCAAGCTTATATTCATTGTCAGTTTGTAGCTTTGATCGTTGAAAGTTCCTCTACAAAATATATACATTTTGAGGTCAGTTTATTGCAGTTTGCAATTTAATACAAAACTAGAAGAACTGTTGAAATTGTTTAAACTGATGAAAAACAATTGATATAGCCTGTTACAGAGAGAGTAGGCAAGAGCAGATTGTGCTATATGACAGCACCCCCTACTGTCACATTAGGCATGCCTGGTGAAGAAGGAAAAAGGTCAAACATCTGGCCAGCCAATGAGTGTGACTACCTCCAATGGCTGTGGTGTGTGCAGCTCAGCCAACACCGATGGACCTCTTTTGACTAATTTACGACCGACCAATTAACTGAGAAAACTGAACAACAATCAGTCTGAGGCTTAGAACTACATAGAACTCAGGTAAGCCATCGTGTACCTGTTCAATTGTCTACCTTTACTGTACCCGTGTAAAGTTTTGTACTTGCCCCGGTACACCCTATTTCTAAGCCTATTAAATAATTATTTTTAGCGTGACAATGGAAAGTATATGACCACCAACCACATGCCTGCATGCCTCTTCTGCAAGCAATGGAAGAGGAATGCGGAGACATTGAGGTGGGGTCAGTTCAAGGGTGCATACAGCACACAAAGTGATATTTTCCCCATTTCTTAGCCCAGGAGGACATTGGGACATTGTTTGATGTAGATGAGGTGACTGTATGTGTCCAGAACCCAACTGAAGGTGGGATCTAGGCCCACTAAACCTGCAACACCATCCCTTACTACCAGTACTTATTTTCTACAATTACACTTTCCTGGAGTTATTTTTGCTTTGTTTACAGTACAGTAACATACAGTACTGTATTGATTACTATGATGTTTTATTTTTTGTTGTAAAACTTGCAATAGAAAAACAACAGCTGTAAGATGATTGCTGCAAACACTGACTCTGACCGCAGACCTGTTCAAGGCTGGAGACAGATACTCTTGCACGGTCAAGAATGAAGTCAGTGAGAAGAAGAGAAGTCAGGTCAAACCTGTGTGCTCAGGTTTGTGTATTACCATGTTTCCCATGCGACTGCTGTGTTGGTTGGTTTAAAACTTTCTATTCTGGACCGCATCTGAGCATCTAATATTGGCAATCCTTCCTTAATTGCCTTTTTAATGGAAACTAAGGTACAACAGTGCAGGTGAACACACCCACCGGGACTTTCAGGTGTAACAAAGGCACTATCACCGTGCAGATGACATGCATGGGTTCCACCGGGATGGCCTTTGAATGAATGAAACCTCAATGGTCAGAAGCTGGTTGGGAAAGATAACACAATTCTGACTTTAAGCACAGCAGAGTTAAAGTCTAATGACACTTTTTCATGTGCCGTTAAAAATGGAACCAGTGTGATTTGAACTGAAAATGTGCAGCCTTCTTGCGAAGTCTTCATTGATGAAACACAGAATGTAAATTATTATCCTTTTTTTAGGTGCTGGGCACATAACTGAGTCAGAGTATTGCATCTTTATAGATGCAGAGCAACAAAAGCTGTCTGGAATGGACCTGTGGCTGATTTTGGCTGGAAGAGGACTAGTGGTGTTAATCATTCTCAGTATCACGTGCTGCCTTTGCAAACGTAAAAAGAGTAAAGAGAGAGGTGAGAAACAGATGCATTTCAAGTCATCTATATCATATGCATGTAGGAGAAAGGCTGTTGTTTGCGGGCTAACTGAGGTATCCTTTGCTGTGACGTTGCTTATTTGTCCCTGTAGAAAAGGAGCTGAGACTGGCCAACCTGACTCATTCGTCCGACCATCAACTTGAGGAGTCTCCCCTCAAAAGGCCACGTAGGGAAAGAGGGTCCCTCCCCGAAGTCCCTTAACTTTGTATGAGGCCTGTATTTTCATTTACCCTATTCAGTTGTGACATTACATCACTTATTTCTTTATCAAAGTGGGTATAAGTATTTGTCAAATTAAACAATTCGCTGTGATTTTATATTTTAATGGTGGCTATTATAGTATACATTTTCGGCTGTATCTCTTCGGTTGCAAAATAAAGTGTTTAAAGGCAATTATCAGACTTGAGTTCAATTGTGGATTCGCTATAGACATGTGACATGCTTTGTCATTACAATGTACTCTGTCATTTATAAAAAAAAATACAGTCACATTACTCTCGTAACAATAAGATATTTGTTATGTTTTATATTTATTTTGTATGATTAAAAAGACAAAGCCCCTTGCTTCTCACTGTTTGCTTCTTCATCTCCCACCTGCTTAGATCTGTGTCATTTGCCCAACCATTTTTGCTGCTTTCCTGTCTCAACTGAATCAACAGTGACCTTGGTTTGTGGTTTACAAAGCCACTTACATGGTTTATATAGGCCTAATGATGTAAAACCTAGGCTTAATAACACAGTGAAATCTCATTATTATCACATTTGCTAACTGTTTAGAAGCTGATTTGTGTTCAACAGTACATTTATATATTATTACATATTTAAAAAAAAAAAATGCCACCAGCAAGACAAACAGTTTACATTGTGTCTTCATTATGTGAGGCAAGCGGATTTGGAACCCAAGACCACAAAAGTATTTCCCTTTACATTTACCCATGCATGCCAGATGTATCCACCACCCCAAGTGATTGTGTATGTGTAGGGTGTATTTCATACACAATCCGCAGTGCTATTCTGGGGGCATGAACATGGGGGCTCCTGAATTTGCTCCCAGAGTGTAGCATTAGCTGCCTGACGACTCTAGCTGTTGGCTACAGAAACTCGAGCTAGGTAGAACGGAGGGGTTTTTCCATACCGACAGGCTATTCGGTGACCTCGAAAAACAGATATCTATGTGAAAACACCAGAATTCTCCTTTAACCAGCTTTCAGGGGAGTGTGAGGTGGTGGACATCATGTCCCCTGAAAGTATATTATGATTATGATCTGGTTGCAATTGTTTGAAGTCAATATGCTTCCTATTTGGAGTCTGTGTTCAATACTACCAATGAATCTTTCTCTGCAACATTTGTGCAACATACACTTGCATTATTACATTATGGCTAAATGTATTCATTTAGTAAAGTAGGCTACAAAATAAGTAATAACATTCAAACTACAGAGGATAGCCTATAGTAGGCTAGGCCTACTACTAGCCAAAATGTGGTAGGAGATAGTGGTAGTTCAGGATGCAATGCGAAGAGAAGGAAGTGCATGATAAGTGCCTGTTAAGTGTGCTAGGTTGTTGTAGAAGTGTTAGGAGAGGGTATCACATACAGCCGTTATTTGTCTCTTTGTGAAGTTTAGATTTCAACTATAAGGGGCTTAAAACAATGCAATGTGCATGTTCACAACCAAAGATCTAGAATCTAAAATCTGTTCACAGCAACTTGTCATCCATTTGTACCATCCGGGTACCCGTAGCATTGCACCTCAACCTCCCACACCAGGAAAAGTTGTTGGTACCACTAGCGCGGTTGCATTGCTGAAGGTACACAAGAGTAACGTTACTGTCAGGTTTGTTGTTTATTATCAATATCAAGCAGTTAACGTATGCTGTTATGTGTAGAAATGAGCAACAATGAGAAAAGTGACCTGTGTGTTTGTATCTGTTTCTGTCCTGAAATCATTGGCTGACATTAACGTTAACATTACCCAAACTCGTCAGACTTCATCAGCTAGCGCAAATTAGCAAACGAAAACATTACCATCTTTTTTGTTGTTAACATAAACTCACAGTAAAGACGAACCAAGTAGTTGCATCTCATTTTAGTAACCCAATAGTTACATAAAGTTTGCCGAAATTCTATTGAAACATGATTATTCCGAATCATGTCAAATGCTATCTGTGATTGCTAGGATTGCTGAACTGGAGCTAACGTAACGTTAAGTTGGGCAGCGAATTTTGCCTGTTTCACTGAGATGTTAACGTTAAGGAAAGCTCCGGTCCATCAAGGATGATTGTTAGCTATGCCTCGCGGTATGGACATATTATTTCCCGACAGCATATTTGTGCTGTCCTCGCAAAGCCATTATGTTACAGAATTGCCTCGCTAGCCGGTGGTTTGCATGCTAGTGCAGTGCAATAACGTTACCCTCCACATTAGCCTATTCACATTTCGGCAGAAGTGTAGCTGAGTCAGCTGTCCGCTTGTGAATTGTTTGGGTGTGGCGTCATATGCCAGTCTAGAAATATTTTCTAGGTGAAATCAGAATGCATTTTCCTGCTAAACTCCGGACTGCTTAGCTTTCGTTTTGTTTTGCTAAGATGATCCCCACAGCCTGTGTGACAGAGATAAGCAGTAATTGCGGTCAGAATGTGTTTGAAGAAATAATGTGTTGGAGTTCAAGATTTGCCATGTCAGTGTTGGCTAGTTTACAAATAAGAGACCATAGTGAGTCACAGGTACAGCAAATAATACAAGTATTTTTTTACTGATTGTATATCAGGTAACGTAACACCATTCTGACTGAAAAGCAACCCGAGGAACACTCTTGTGGGGTGTGAGGTAAAAATACTGAAATTATACTTATTACTGAATAGCTAGGGACCACTCACATTGCAATCATGGACCACCAATGGACCATGGAACAGTTGAAAACATCTGTCATAATATGCCACTGACCATTATATACTGACATAATTTGCTTTGAATCTTGTAAGCGCACAATTTGAAATTATTAGATATCTAATTGAGATATTGGATTGTGATTTGATCTGCGAATAGTTTTTTTAAAGTCAAGCTTTGGTTCAGTATTCATTACTATATGATAGGCTAGGCTACATTTAAAATGACTGAAATGTTACTTCTTGTACACGACCAGCAGTCCTTGACTTTTTTGCTGTACATTCATCATACAGCTGCCTATGTTGCTTTTTAAAAATGTTGGTACATGTTAATCATATTGCTTCAGGAAGTAGCAAAATACTCCTTGATAATCAGAGTTGTGAGCTTCACGCAGCCAGAAAGAAAAACTGTTAATATTGTGAACAATGAAAATTGTGCTTGAATAAGGATATTTTGGTCAATCTGTGGAAGCATCATAATGGCAAGACATGAGACTGAGTGCAGTTTAATGGCCTGGCAAATACATCTCCCACCACTTTAGTCTGACATAAACATAGAAGGCAGAAGGCTGTTCATAATGGTCTGTTATGATTACTAAAATGTTTTAGATATGCTTACTGTGACTGATTTTTACTGTTGCTGCTAGTTTATTGCATTTAGTTTGAATGCATTTCTGATTATTCACAAAAGTAAGGGTAATTCTGCATGCTGGTTAACAAATCCCTGTTATTGCAGCTCTGGCTAATTCACAAATATTTAATTTGAGATAAAATCAAGAACAAGGTTAAACGAAAGGCTTTGAATGAATGATTGACGAGGACATGAAGTTGTGATTCAGTTGGTGATTTGTTTGATGCTTCGTCTGGTCTATTTTATGAAACCAATAATGTAACCCCACCATACATCATGTTAATGATTTCCATCCCAGCAGTTGATTTTTCCCTGGCACGACTCACCCAGATAGCAAATGCCTAGCTCACTCAGACAGATCTGGCCTATAGGATTTGTCTCTTTGTTGACGTTGTGCAGAAATAGAGGCAAGCCGTGGTGGAATTACCACTAGGCCTGTATTCATTTTCTAATACGTAAACAAAATTATTTTTCAAATATTTTAAGGATTCTTTCTTTTCTACCACCTCGGTCAGTATGCCTCCCCCTCTGTGATTTTATATACTTCCGAGTTGATCTTTTACAGTTGATCTTTTGTTACGATTTATCTCCTTGTTTGTTTAAATGTATTTCTCTCTGGTGTGCTCCAACAGTTGAAAGCTCTAAAAGCATTGTGTTAGAAGTGCTCTAAACACGGACTGGGCTGAACAAAACTCTTCCCCAACTCGCATTCAGGCCGGGGGGACACCAATTGATGGTCCTTAAGTAGTGCAATTAAGACCACTGTCTTGAAGTGGCACCCTTGGGGTGGCTGAAAGGGTCAGGTGCTGTGTACCAATGGAGAGCAGATTAATTCTGTATGCGGGCGGACAAAAGTGACTCTTGAAATTATCCACCTAATCTGTTGGAGAGCGCAGCACAGAGTCAGACACTGAGGCGAGCGGACAAAGGACAGCTGAATGGGGACTCCCGGCACGAGAGGGGTGCTCCAGACCAGGTGGTCAGACCTCCTCTGATCAGAGAACCACCCCCCTACACACACACACACACACACACACACACACACGTGCACGCATGCACACACACACTTCCTGTGTAAACTTCTGCGTTTCAGTTCCATTTCATATAAAGTTGCTAACAGGTCTTTTGTGTTCCGGTTTTGAGTGCCGCTCAGTATTAGCCACAGGAGCCAAGCGAGAGACAGCATCTGACGTCAAGAGGGAAAGTGAAGTTTGGAGGAAGGAAGTCGGAGTGTGTGTGTCTGTGTGTTTTTAGCTGGTGTGTGTTGTGCTTTCAGCTCAGCACCATGTCTGACAAGAGTGAGCTGAAGGCCGAGCTGGAGCGGAAGAAGCAGCGGCTGGCCCAGATCCGAGAGGAAAAGAAGAGGAAAGAGGAGGAGCGTAAGAAGAAAGAGGTGATCCCAGGCTCCAGCACCACACACACACACACACACACACACACACACACACACACACGTCAACACCAACATGGCAGAACAGGGATGCTCCGTAGTCACGTTCGCCCACAGGACTGTAGTATTATCAGTGAGGTTTTTTTCACTGGCCTTTAGGCTGAGCTCCCTCTCTGTCTCTCTCCCTCTCTGTCTCCTCTAGCTAGCAGAGCAGCAGCAGAAGGATGCAGCTCCAGCTGTCGATGACTCCGACCTGGACAGGAAGAGGCGCGAGGCCGAGGCTCTGCTGCAGAGTATGGGCATCACATCGGACGCATCCGTCGGTAAGAGCAGCTACACGGGACACTCACAAGAGTCAAGACCTCTTGTGTACTACTACTAATATTTACTTCATGTCATCAATCACGTTACAGGTCGAAGTGCCACTGTTAGACAGTAATAAAGAGTATAGTGATGTATATTTATATATATATATATATATATATATATATATATATATATATAGCTTTTATGGATATGGATGGAAAGCATGATGAAACATTTTTTTAAGATGCAGTTTTGCAACCAAACAGAAGGGGGCAGAAGTAGTCTATCTTAGATGTGGGTAGTGCCATTGTTTTTATGCTGAAACGGAGAATGTCGCACAAGACCGCGGATGGGAAAGTAGTAGAGTCTGATGCTATCCAAACTGTTGTGATTCTTCACAGACTGAGTTACTACAGTGTTTGGTTATAGTGCTAAAGCTCGCAGTTCTTCCTGTGTTTCACTCTATGGACAATAGTCATAAAAAACATTTTTATAATCACTGCTGAAAATGTAATTTATGTTGGTTTGGCATAAATACCCCTATTTCATTTTTGTCAGATTGTCAGCTTTTGTTTCTAGGTTCTAAATTGACCATTTAATGCGCTTAACAACAGATCTACATTAAACCCAATGCAGCTATGTATTGGGAGATGTATGGATGAAACATATGTGATTAGTAGCTGACTGCACATCTGTAGTCTGAGCAGTGGCCTGATAGTCCTTCTGAATCTCCAGTTGGATTGTTGTGAATATAATTGCTTTTGATGTATTCAAATTGCATTGGAAGATATTTTTTCTCCACCCTGCATTCTCTCTCTGCCCCCTCTGGCCCTCCAGCCACACGGCCAAATGTGACACGTGTGTTTTGGCATGATGAGGTGACTGTTACTCTGCGTGTGCACCGAGTGACGGCTGCTCGTTTGTCTCCATATCTAGTGCCTTCACCCATGTCTCCCACTGCCAAATCGGTGGGCACGCCAAGCGAGGCAGGCAGCCAAGACTCGGGCGACGGCGCCGTGGGACCCAGGTATAATCTCTCCTCCCTCCCCCGTAAGATTTTTAATGACAAAATGAAGCTGATTCTCATGCGGAGCTGGAGGCCTTCATACCCCCAATGCAAGGCTGCTCTGTTGTTGTGGGAGTGGGAGTGCTTGGTCTCAGCATTGCATGAACGCTTTTTCTTCTGTTCCGAAGCAAGATATGTAGACTTGTCTTTGTACCAGCCTTTGGTGCGCAGGATTGTTCTAAAGGTTTAAAAATGTTTTTCTCTCCATTAGTATAGTCTGATTCACAATTAGATGTACATAATGAATATAAACATTGTGAAAAAAAGAAAACAAAGTCTAAAATGAGACGTTAATTGAAGACCCAAGTTTTGAGCAAATGTATTTTGGTGCCTGAATAGGTAGCTAAAATATAACATCCAACAGTGTTCTACTCTTAATGGAAAAATTATTATTTACATGTAGTCACATTGCTTACCATTTGTGTGGGCAGTGCTGATGACAAACCCACACTGCATTTGAATAATTCCATACCTCTTAAGAACAATCGCATAATACTCTTCTAGGTATGGTGAGAAAAGTTTAAAATGAATATATTAGTAAGACCTCATGCTGTGTTTCCTTGTGTGCGTATCCTCGTGTGCATGGCTGGATGTATGTGCACTTGCGTGCTCAACAGTGTGAGTGTGTTTAGCTTGTTTAGCGTGTGTGTGCCGTTTGATTAGGAGAGTCTCTAAATAAATCCTGCCGCGGTAGGGGGTCGGCTGAGCTGCTAGGGGGACTGCTTAACCTCCCATTAGAGCGTCATGCCCCTGCGGAAACCTCAGCGCGGCCAGAGCCTGCAGCAGGACCGTCGGAGCCACACTGCCCCCCTCCTTCCCCCCCCCCCCCACCCCCACCACCACCACCACCACCACCACACCCACGTCAGGCCCCGGCGGGTTGACTCACCACAGTGACCATTTCCTACACACATGGAGGTCATGACGCCCCCCAGACCCCCATCTGTCTCCGCCTGGTCTTCTTGAGGCTTGGGGGGTCTGTCAGATGTATGACTCAGTCACCCTGATGGCTTCATTTAAGCCAGTTTGACCCTGGCAGTTTCCCACCCCTGCAAACCCACACAAAAAGACACAAGCAACTCTAGATATAGTACTATTCTCTATCAAAATAGCCTTCTCATCCAGACGATACTTATGACGTGACTGAGTAATATGACCTACCCATTTATTCATGTCAAAGACGTTATTTATAGTCTTTTACTAAAGGCAATGATAGTAATGTAATTACATATATGTAAGAAATGTGGTCTTTGTGCTGATATGAAATGTTTACAGTCTTGTGTGTGATGAGGTCTAACCAGTGTCTTATGTGTGTGTGTGTGTGTGTGTGTCTGTGTTTGTGTGTGTGTGTGTGTGCACTTGCTCTTTTTCACTAATGCTGCCTTGCTGCTGTGCCACTAATCAGGACTCTGCACTGGGACTCTGATCCTTCCACTTTCCTGCTTCACTCTGACTCTGACCTGGGGTACTGCACACTGGCTCTCCTCTCCTCTCCTCTCCTTCTCCTCTCCTCTCCTCTCCTCTCCTCTCCTGTCCTGTCCTCTCCTCTCTTCTCCTGTCCTCTCCTCTCCTCTCCTCTCCTCTCCTCTCTCCTCTCCTCTCCTCTCCTGTCCTCTCCTGTCCTCTCCTGTCCTCTCCTCTCCTGTCCTCTCCTGTCCTCTCCTTCTCCTGTCCTGTCCTGTCCCTCTCCTGTCCTGTCCTCTTCTCCTGTCCTGTCCTGTCCTCTCCTCTCCTCTCTTCTCTTCTCTTCTCTTCTCTTCTCTTGTCCTGTCCTCTCTTCTCCTCTCCTCTCCTCCCCTCCCCTCTCCTCTCCTCTCCTCTCCTCTCCTCTCCTCTCCTCTCCTTTTCTTTCTCTCTCCTCCACCCATTCTCTGCCCATCCACTCTACTGTCTCATGGCTACTCTACTGTTGCCTGCTCATGAAGAGTTTTAAATGTCATATTAAGCTATCATTAATGCTGTACAACAGAACTGCTATTGTGACCTCTTTTTAGTGTTTATTGGTCTGTACGGACAATTGGTCTAGACCAACAATTTCTCTTTAACCCTTTAGTTGAAATACATTTCTCAGTTGACATTTGAAAAAGAAAATATATATGTTGTATTCCCTGTCAGCTTTAAGTACAAATTTAACAATGGTTCCTTGTGTGTTACTATGGGTTAAGGGCGTGCTTTGTTAAAGGCCACGTTTCTTCTCCCTGAGGCCAGGGTGTGGGGTGGGCCTCCTGGTTCTTGTCAGTGTGTGACATGTGCTCTGCCCTTCTGTGACCTTAGGCGCGGACCGGTGAAGCTGGGCATGGCCAAGGTCACCCATGTGGACTTCCCACCGCGGGAGGTGGTGTCCTACACCAAGGAGACACAGACCCCTGTTGGGACCGAGCAGAAGGAAGGTGAGATTGCACATGCGCACAGTCACACTCAGCAAAATAGGATAGATGTCAAAGGACATGGTCATCTATGTGCAATTTTATTACATCAATTGATTCATCAGTCCCTCCAGGAATTTGCGATTTTTCGATCGCAACAATTAACGCAAATTCAGCAAATCCTCGTGAATTCTGGGCGATTCTCGCAATTTTGTCCAAACACTGCAACTTTTTCGCAAATTTGACCAATCATCATGGTTTCCCCCGTGAAATTTCACCTACCACAACAGCCCCTCACACAGAATATTGAGTCAGATGCCACACTCACTTCTGCAGACACCAGAGACTTCCCTATAACTTGTTCACTCCTCTGCAGTTTTGATGACAATAAATAGAAGGCTAACGTTAATGATCTGCTTTACTTGCATCTGTCATCTCAACCTAGTGTTGTTAACCTGCCTAAGCTATGAAAGTAAGTTAATTAAGGCCTACTTGGTTTACTGACATTTGAGTAGGCTACAATATGCAACCCATTGGCAAACGTTTACACCTGGAGATGTCATTTTAGCTCGTGTCATTTTTTGCTAGCTTGTGGGGCTCAGTTTGTGTAGTGCAGTGCTACCAAAATCATAGAAATTAATAACATTGTAAGACATTTACCTCTTCTATGATCCAAGAATGATTTCTTCTGTGATCCAAGAATGATTTCATTTGAGTTATTTTTTAACATTTATTTTAACTAATGACATAGAAAAACATCCCTAATTCTATCCACATATCGTAATGCACTATGCAAAAGTGATTTCCAGTAGAGATAGAGATAGAACACAGTGAGATGCAAGCTTTATTTCAATCCACTTAGATATGTTATTACTACTCTCACATCCTTAAAGTGGCAGGCAGTCAATTAGACTTACACACCACCAATGTAATAACATTAAAGAAAAGTGTAGTCTAATAGTTTAAATCAATATGAAATTACTACATACTTAGTTGGCTATTAGTAATTATGCAAGTCACAGAATATGAATTATTAAAAAGATATGAACTTAATATGAATTACAACATATATGAATGTATTGAAACATATGACATTATGCCATCTCTTTGGGGGGCTGTCTTTTTGGATAGTTCTACCTAAAGGTTATACTGCTTTGTGAATTACCCCAGTCAAAGTATTTACACAAATAAAGTAGGCCTACTTTGATTTTCTGTAACCCTTACTATTTACCTTTACTTATCCTTTTTTAATAATCATCAAGATGATCCATGTAATTTTGGTCTTACTAACCTTAATTACCCTCAATTAAAAAATAATTTTTTTTAACTATTTTTGCAATTTTCACTTCCTCTCGCAATTTCTTCGCAAGAACAAACAGCTAAAAACACTGCAACTTCCATCGCAATTTTTTAGAAAAGTTGTCGCGAAATCAGGCATTTTAGATCGCAACAATCTCAAAAAATCCTCGCGAAATCCTGGAGGGACTGATTAATAATGTGATCATAAACTCTCAGCTGTGTGATAACACGCTGTATTATTAACACCGTTTAAAGACGTGTAGAGGTTTTCTTGTGATGGCAACATTTAATCAAATTTAATCAACATTTAATCAAATTTCAAATTTAGCAAGGGTAAAAACACTGAAATATATGATGGTTTAGACTGTTTTTTCCTTGCTTATTTATTAGACTTTATTTATTGGATTTCTGCTACCATAGCTACTGCTTACTTCACTTCTGTCTTCAAATAGTGCCGCTATCTCTATTCAGAGCTGGCTCTCTCGGAACCAGGAGAGTTTTTATGGCAATATGTGCCAGTTAGCCATGACTCAGAGCATTAGTCTTTTTTTCCTGTCCTTTTTTTTCTTGTCATCTTTTTTCCCTCCCCCTTTCACATTGGTTGCGGCCAGCAAGCCTCTATGATCACACGAGTGGGAGCAGGAAGTGGACTCGGATTGGAAATGATCCGGCATCACCAAGCCCCGAGATGAAAGCCCGGGAAAATTGCAGGGGCCCTGGAAACATAAGAAGGCAAAGCGAGATTAAATTCACAGACGCACACAGAGGCCTGCACCTCTTAGCCCGCCATTCTCAGACCGGCAGGGTCCTGCTACCCAATTAGTTTGGAGGATGAGAGGGGAGCTGGACAGAGCGAGAGGAGGAGAGGATATGAAAAAGTGTGCTTGATGCATCTGAAGCGTGGCGATACGACCGGAACAGTCGCGAGTCGTCTTTCATGTGGTCGTCCGCCATAGAGACTGTTGGAATGGTTGGTTTGCTGTGGGATTTAGAGTGTTAGAGTCGTGATTATGGGCCCGCATTGTCTTAGATCATCGTTATACCCTACTCTGATTGGTTCGCACACTGATAACCACTAGCATTCCTTGCTCAATCAGATGGAGGATTGATTTTTTTTATGTGTTTGTTAGCTCTCCATTGTACCATCTGCAGAGCCTCCTGGTCCATCTTGTTTTTTGAACAGCAGGCCCACTGAGTTCCAGGTTGAGATGGTTGTAGTAGACCTGCTGTGGACTGATTTGGGAACTCTTGGGGAAAGCTCCCATTGTGCTCAGTCAGTTGTCCATTGTTTAACAGAAATAGAAGGGAAAGTAGAGAGAAGTGCGTTAAACAAGAGCGGCTTTGGCAGGCTGTTCAACTCCAGCATCCTGCTCACCCAGCCCTTGCTCTCCCGCCACTGTGTAATCATTTCATCAACTCGCTCGCTTCCCTGTCTTCTCCCCTCGCCAAGGAGGCACATAACAAAACGCATTCAGTCACATTGTGAGCCTTTCACGCCTTCACTCTCTGCCACTCAGTGAGTTGGCGACATCGTCCACTCCACCCCCCCCACCCCCACCACCACCACCACCACCACCACCACCACCGTCTCACCTAGTGCCCTCCACACACCCCCAACCCCCATCCTCGCCTGCCTGGCATATTTGATATTGGGGGGTTGGGCTGTGGAGGGATCTGGCGCGTGCACTGATTGAGCGATTCATCATGTTGTCAAGAGGACGCTGCGGAGCAGGGCCTCTCAAGGTCAGCGGGCGGCAGGGTGGATGCCCGCGGCCATCACGTTCTCCATCTCGCCTGAGGAGTGAGTGGCGGAGAGGAAGAGCGCCACTCTCCGTGCCACGCGCTGGTTGATTATTGGTCTTAATTGGCAAGCGAGCGGAGGTGGTGGTTTACCTTCTCTCATTCATTCCATCAGCGAGAGAAGCAGTGGACTCTCTCTCGTGCGAGCATTGTCCGTGCCAAAAGGCTCCCCGTCATCATGCTTTAATGCAGGGAGGGAAGATGGGAAAAAATGAATGGGTTTGGTTAATGCACAGCTATTGTAATTTGAAAGAAAAAGTGTGAGAAAAATGTTTGACTCTAGTTACATCTTCCAAATGGATTTTGGGGTTAAATTCATGTTTTTTTTTAGATGCCATTTACCCCTCCTGTCTGAGACATACAGTATACCACATATATGCTAGCTGCAATATGGAGATTTCTGGTGCACTTTGTATATTCAGACAGCAGGCTTTTGATATTATGCAACGACAGTAAGTGGCATGTCACAAGAGGCCGTAATTATTGGGGGAAAAAGATACATGGATTGAAAGCCATGGAGAGCCTTGCCTGCATATGCCTCGAAAACGCTTCAAGAACATCGGAAAACCACAAAACGTTTGAGTAAATTTGAAATTTAATTAAATCAGATTGTTTTAATCATGTTCTATTCAGGCTGGCGAAAAGACATTACTTTTTAAATCGCTAGATATTTTTAATCACTCGAAGAACTCAACAGCCTCTCGTTTGGAGTGTTTCACTTTTAACACACATGCTCTCTGACCAGCACTTCACCAGTGGCACTGCTAACCGCCTGCATTCGCAAATTAAATCCTTTTGTCTGTCTGCTGATTCAACATCGCAGAGAAGGCTGCTTTTTCCAGCACCAGATCCCTCACACAGCGTAAGACATTAGTGTGTACCTTTACACAGTCGTCTGAGGTGACATGGAGCAGCCTAAGGTGGGTTCTGAGGATATACGCAAGCGAAGATTATTGACAAGAAAGATAGACAGGATTTTAAAAAATCTTTTAAGTCAGTAATAGTCACCTTTTTTTTTAGCTATGTTGAGCAGTGGTTCACTTCTTTCATTATATTATATTACATTATATTTTAAGCCTATGTAAATTTAATGATAAATACCCTAAAATTAAGACATAGAGCTGTTATGTAATAGATTAATTAAACTCCTCATACTAAAAGTCCATTTAAAAAATAAGGAGATATCAAAGGCTTTTTTTGCCAAAACATTAGCTTTTACAGATAACAGTGGCCTTTCAAATGGAGCCTCTTAATTAGTGACAAGTTCCCTTGACAATGGTGGAACATAAATTCAAACAAAGCATGTTAAGATAACTATATTCTTGTGTAGTTTGGGCTGAAAGGGGGCTTTGGTTGGGCTCTGAATGAGGAAGCGTTTGTTCAGTTGTGCACGTGGGCCTCGGAGTGCTTTCTGCACGCTCCACTTTTGTCCACCCTTACATTCAGGGAGAACGCAAAAGGCCCCCGAGTTGTCTTGTCCCATCAATACGTCGAAACGTGGAAGTCCCCATTTCACAAAGGCCAAAACAGTGGAAGCCGAAGGTTTGTTTCGTTTGGCCTTTAATAAAGTCCTGAGAGAAAGAGATTGGAAGTCAGATTTTGGTGGCCCCATTCTGTGGGCTCTAGCAGGAGGGAATGCACCTGCAGCGGAAAAAGTAAAAGTCATTAGTTTTGTACTCGTACAACACTGGACCCTCGCTGTGCTCGCATTAATGTATTGTCCTCTGACAAAGCTCAGCGATTACCCCACCCAAATCCACCCCCACCCGGAAAAAAAACAGCAGCACTATTCCCCCTTCCCAAAAGCTTTTATTTCTTAAGTGATACAAAAGCCATAATTGGGCCTGCTTTGAGGGGAGGTGTCAGTGCATGCAGGAGATCGACGATCTCCCCAAATTCTGTTAAATGTTTCTTTTCCCTCAGCGCAACCCCCTACCCCCCAACACCCCAAAATCCTCCCCCCACCAGGGTCACCAGGATCACTAGCTTTTCTCCAAATGGCCATTTTAGCTGGCAGGTGCATTATACCCTTTATTTTCAGATTGTCTTCCCTCTCCTAATGCCTGGCAGGTTGATTGCTCCGGCTGCCTTGACAGGGAAAGGCTGACGAGGCTGGCCAGGCCTGGCTGAAAGACAGTGATTACTGTTTTCCTTTTAAGCCTGATTGAGGCCCTTGAAGGGAAAGATTTTAACCTTCTCCGGGTTTTTTGGTTTTCCCCCCTGAGCATGGGCCGTGTATTGAAATGGCTTGTGTCATCAACCCAGTTCTGTAAACTCACCAGAACCCCCCCCCCCAGCCTCCTCCTCCTCCTCCTCCTCCTACTCCCACATTGGTCCCCAGCACTGGGAGAGAGAACTTGGGGGTTGTGCGACAGGATTACTGGTGACATTATCATTCTGATTGTGGGAAAGGCAATGTTTTATTACTTCATTTCCCCTTGCCAGATTTTGTGTTGATCGTTTTCCACACAATGATAATTTTCCTACAGTAGGCATTCATTGGCACTCTGTTTTGTGTGTGTGCGTGCATGTTAATCTGCATATTTCACCCTTTTGCTTTCTGCAGACATGTATCAGTTTGTTTGTTAATGGACAGGAGGAGGGACATGAGGGAAGTGAAACAAGTGTTTTGGGAAGAAAGGGGAAAAACGAAAGAATCAGGGGAGAAAGGGGGAGAGAAGCCCACCGTGTAGTTGCAGGCTGCAGTGTGTGGCTTCGCCAGCTGGTCAAGGCTGCAAGCTGTATTTTGTTGTGCATCCTCTGAGATTGAATAGCCATCGCCAAACCCCCTAGCGGGTCGGTAATTGCACAGGGGTGGGTGTGTGTGTGTGTGTGTGTGTGTGTGTGTGTGTGTGTGTGTGTGTGTGTGTGTGTGTGTGTGGGTGTATGGGTGGTGGGGGGCTCCAGCAGCCTGACTAGGATCAGTGAGGCAGAAAACCTCTGTGCCATCCCTATGCCACCCCTGAGCCGCCACAAGACAATCCCGGCAGGCGCCATCTGCTAGGCACTGTCCTGTCAGCTGGCCGGGCCAATGGGAGCGGGCCCAGGGCAGCTGCTCCACGCCCTCTCGCCCCAGCACCCCTTTTCCTTTTGGGGTGGGGTGGAGGGGGGTTCGGGGGTGGACGACCTGTTACTGCGGACGGCAGAGGACATGGCCACACTAACAAGTGCACTCCCTGTTGAATGGCCAGTCGTTCTCATTAGCGGAGCGAGCGAAGACAGGCGCTGCGAGGCGGGCGACCCCTGCTGTGTCCTCCCCTCTCCCCTGCTCAGACGAGTGACAACCTTTAATGCTCTGCAGACGCAGGTCTTTTCAGCGAGGTGACATTGTGTTGGCAGGCCAAACAAGTGTAAGGCACAGCCACTGAATCATCGCCCCTCATACCCATACAAGCCCACCGGCCCCTGCCTCAATGAGAGAGTGGGGAGGTGGGGTGACGTGAGGTGGGGGGCTTGCTTTTTATCTGTGTACTACAAATAAAGCATCACCTGTCATTTGATTGTACTTTTGTCTTATGGACTGTTGATGTGTTATTTGGAGGAGAACATGGGAATTGGGTAGTATGGTATTACTATGTGTAAATGAGTGTTGTACATACAATATGTGGTATGAGGTATTAAAAGATGATTATATCTGGACCAGCAGAAAGTAGTTTTAAAGTGGAAGCTAAGCATAAATGGTAAATATGCAAAGGCCTCGCTAACACCAAGGTCAGCACAGTTGGCACTGAAAGCCAAGCTTGAAGCATTCTAACCAGTGACACGCTAACGTGTGTGTGTCTCCTGGGTTACCGAGAGGGAATGACCGGTGTTCATCTGTCCCTTGCATGACCATATACCATTAAACTAGCTGCCTGGAAATGCATCCCTCATAAAGTATTTAAATTCCTGCACACTTACTTGTGTTGGTAGGTAAGCACTTAGATGCTATTCTGCGCTCGCTTCATGTCCTCAAACACTTTTTTTTATTCTCCCGTGCGACATCATCTTATCTTCCCACAAGTTGCAGAGACGTGACTATTCTATTCAATAGACAGGCACTACTAATCTGCCTCTTGTGTGAAGTCCTGAGCCATGGGGTCTCTACACGTTTGTAAGCAGGCCCCTGTATTATATGTGTTTGTCCTTTGAAAGTGAATAGCAAACTGAAGGCTATTGTGGCCAGGCATTAGGAGCCATTGTGCACTTTTGTATCGCACGTGTCGGCTAATCAGAGAGTGTTTCTCTTTGCAGAGGAAGAGGAGGAGGAGGAGGAGGAGGAGGAGGAGATGGCTCCAGCAGAGCCCATGCAGGAGGCGGACAAGGAGAAGCCAGACCAGAAGAATGAAGAGGAGGAGGGTGAGAGCCTTCAGCATCTCCCTTTGACACCATCATGGAGCAACTCTGATCGTGACTCACGTGTTAAAGCGCGTCAAAGCCCTAGTTTGGACATGTTTTGGTCTGATTGGAATTAATTATATGTTTTATTTAATAAAGATAGTTTGGATTATGATAGAGTATATTATAGAACAATAGCAAGTCAAACCAAAACAATGAATGAACAAAAATAAAGCTGTCAGAGAACACCCATACGCACACACACACACACACACACACAAACACAAACAAACAAACAAACAGGTGTGTGTGTGGTGTGTGCTTGTGGTAAGAGAGCCGTGTGTCTGACTGTCCCCCACAGCCCCACCACATGAGCTGACCGAGGAGGAGAAACTGCAGATCCTGCACTCCGAGGAGTTCATGACCTTCTTTGACCACAGCACGCGCATCGTGGAGCGCGCCCTGTCCGAGCACATCGACGTCTTCTTCGACTACAGCGGCCGCGACCTAGAGGAGAAAGATGGGTAACAAAAGACATTGTCAATAACCCCCACCCCCTATCTTTTACCATAAACCCTCTTTTACAGTGCAGTCCAGTGAAACGGTGTCTTCTAATAAATCCAGTCATCTTTAGTTTTATGAGCCATGTTTATTGGGCTTTATTACATTCCTTGGTCTTCATGTTGATCACAGAGACCGGCCTCCTCACTGACTGTGTTGTGTTCCAGAGAGATCCAGGCTGGAGCCAAGCTGGTGCTGAACAGGCAGTTCACAGACGAGCGCTGGTCCAAGCACCGCGTGGTCACCTGTCTGGACTGGTGCCCACAGGTACTCCATCTACCTCTGTTTCCTGGTGCTAATTCTGCATGCCATTCAGGCACAAAACCTTAAGTGTAGCTTTAAAAAATTATACACGTTAGCAGTGTTTAAAAAACTGTTTTGATGTGTGCTTTGAAAAGTATCCTGTAATGTGCATGTTCCCATGGTGTAGTTACAATACTCCCTCAGGGGTCGGATTTGTCTCACACGGTCTCGTATCATGATTAAATTGTCACCAGGGTGGAAGCCCTAATGATTTGTTTCTCCTTGTGCCACCTTTAATTCGGGCTTCCTAGCCCTGAGATGGCTTTTGGCACTGATTGCATGCCAGCTCATTGTTCACCGCACTTCTTGCCCCAGAGCGTAATCCATTTCCTCGCGTTAAATTGGCCTCACAGACTGTAAACTTCAGCTTTTACAATATGAGAGGCAGCAGAGGTTAATGGTTTGTTTACGTCTGCTAAACGTTTGGTGACCGATTTGTTCCTCCGCAGCCCCGTCAGTGCCTTTCTCTCTCTCTCTCTCTCTCTCTCTCTCTCTCTCTCTCTCTCTCTCTCTCTCTCTCTCTCTTTTTTCTCTTCTTTTTTTTTTGTTGCAAGTGCGTGTTTATAGCTTGGTTTTCAAAAGGTGTGTGACAACCTGCAGTTCCAGGCATCCACACTAGTGCCCATGCACTGGGCCCACTCCCTGAGAATGCCCCTTCTGAGGAGCCCACACACACACACACACACACACACACACACACACACACACACACACACACACATATACACGCAGGCCTCGCATGCTAACCTTATTTACCTGGACCTGCTGCCGCTGAGAAAAAGTTTCCCTGCAATAAATCTTCCCAAAGCATGGGCGGGTTACTCATTTGGTTTGGCATTCGCCGGCACCCGCAGAGGAAAGAGGGATGTGTTTTTTTTCTCTCTTTTTTTTTCTCTTTCTCTTTCTTTTTCTTTTCTTTCTCTCTTGCCCTCTTTCTTTCTCAAGAAGCCATGCCTGGGGGGCGATGTCTACTTCCTCTTTCCATTCATTTGTGCTGATTTGTCTGTCACCAGTATCCTGAGCTGCTGGTTGCCTCATACAACAACAACGAGGACGCCCCCCACGAGCCAGACGGGGTGGCCCTGGTGTGGAACATGAAGTACAAGAAGCCCACGCCAGAGTACGTCTTCCACTGCCAGGTACTGGAGCTGACGCTTGCACACACAGACACACACACACACACACACAGACACACACACACACACACACACAAACTTCACTTCACGGATGGTTCTCTTTACTGAGGGTTTGGCTTGCTGCCATTAGTCCATCCAGCTCAAAGATCGCCTGAAAATACACACACACACACACACACACGTCCACACATTACACCTCTCCTCAAGTCCCTCTTTTTCACCCCCCTATCCCCCACGCTGTGACTTCACCGGGCTGGCATGCCCGCCCACCACAGCCATCCATAAACATATGCACACATGCGAGCAAGGCCGAGCAGGAGAGCCGGTGGCCTGACCTCGACAGCTGAACGCGCCTCAGGCCAGCGCCCATCCTCCGCCATGCAGGCTGACCACATGCACTTATCTGGCACCTCTGGGACCAAACCCCAAGACTCAGAACGCAGAAACAGAGAGGGAGACAGACAGACAGACCGACTGACTGGAGACAAAGGCAGACACGGGTCTTTACGGAGATATGCAGCTTTACATTAGCAGCTTACTAGGAGCTCAACTGCCTGGAACATTGCATTAGTAACACCATAATACCAAGGCCCAGGGTTCATTCTTC
The DNA here is from genome assembly GCF_017589495.1 of Alosa alosa. Classification (NCBI taxonomy): domain Eukaryota; kingdom Metazoa; phylum Chordata; class Actinopteri; order Clupeiformes; family Clupeidae; genus Alosa; species Alosa alosa. The sequence goes on from NC_063191.1 coordinate 23,019,845, forward strand.
TTAGACAGATATGATAATAAGCGGAGGTCCACGTTGGCCTGCGTATGTAATCTGTAATGTGTAATGTCTAGCAACGGGTGCTGGCATGAGAGAGGGGTGCATGAGAGCGGGAAGCCTGGCCTGCTCCTCTGGAGGTTCCCCCAGCCCCTCTCTGAGTAGAAGCACATGTGAGTGCGGCCGCTGGGCCACCCTCCACAGCCCAGCCTGGTGTCACACAGCGCACCCCAGCCCTGTCACTTTAGCTCTGCAGAGGCGTCAACTCATTTTTCTCTGTGCCTTTCAAGAACACCCCTCCGCTGGCCGGGTGGGTGGGTGGTTTTAGGGTGGCAATGCAAGTTTTTTTGTTTTTCCTCCAGCGTGTCAAAAATTTGGAAAAATTACACGGCTGAATTCAGTCCAACACATGATTAGATGGTGAAGGATTGCCTGGATGTCAAGAAGCTGGTTTGGAGAGCCGGCTCCCCCACCAGAGGAAAGGAGGTTTTTTTTTCTCCCAACACCCCCCACTGTAGCGTAATTGGAATTAGTGTAAAGAATGCTGACATGATCCATGTGTAACATGCTCCATGCCGGGACGTCTGAAAGAGAGCGAGGGGGAGAGAGAGAGAAGGAGGGAGAGCAGGGATCTTGTGCAAGCCGCCGTGCATGAGTCATGGAAAACATGGGATTGTTAGAGCCCAAATAAAAATAAGCAGCGTGTTGGACACCGTGATGAAATAATGCGGCGCTCCTCACAGCGGGACATTCTGTATATTATTCCTCACATGTCTGAGATCAGCCTGCTTAAGGCCACTAGTTATTGATGCTGACAGAGGCCTTAACGCTAACTCAGGACACACTATGCTTTCCCAACTGATTTCTTTTTTTTTTGGTACTTGCTTTTTATTGTATTTGGTGGGTAACAAAATATATGAAAGGCATTGTCACAATACAGATACACATACCCAAACATACCCACCCACACACACACCCCTACCACATGTGACACAACACAACTATAAATGTACAGGCCTTAAAGTGTTCAGGCACTGTGCCTGAATTCAGGCGTGGGCTGGGCTGATAAAGATTTGAAAATACTCAATAGGCCTGTAGGACTGACATCTTTACAAAATGCTGAGAACTTCAGGCTCAGAAATGTTTTTTGCTTTAAGCCCTGAATGTAGTAGATCAGTCCTTCCCAACTGATTTCTACTGTAATACAGTTCATCAGCTAACTAATGTTTTTCTTTGTCTTCTCTCTCTGTCTCTGGCAGTCGGCTGTCATGTCTGCCACCTTCGCCAAGTTCCACCCCAACCTGGTGGTGGGGGGCACGTATTCGGGGCAGATTGTGTTGTGGGACAACCGAAGCAACAAGAGGACACCAGTGCAGAGAACACCGCTGTCAGCCGCCGCACATACGGTATGGCCTAGGAAACACACACAGACCACACACTGACCACACAGTTGGAAAGTACAGTAATTTCCTGTGTATTAGCTGCATTGTGTATAAACCGTAGGACAGTGTTTTATGCAAGTTAAAAAACAAACCCATATTAATACCATATTAACTGCCCCTGTGTATTAACTCATTGAATGCCAAGCTGTTTTTGGAAGCTTTGTCGTAGAGT